>NW_024426230.1:22318783-22449777 GCF_017311325.1 Ursus maritimus | reverse complement strand
AATAATTTCAGTCTTTTGGTATCGGTTGAGATGTGTTTTGTGAGCCAGAACATGATCTATTTTAGAGAATGTTCCATGTGCATTAGAGTAGAATGAGTATTCTTTTGTTCTGGGGTGTAGTGTTCTATATATATCTATGAGGTCCAACTCGTCGAGTATGGCATTCAAAGCTCTTGTTTCTTTGTTGATTTCCTGCTTAGGTGATCTATCTATTGCTGACAGTAGAGTGTTGAGGTCCCCTACTATTAGTGTATTTTTATCTATATGTCTCTTTATTCTGGTTAAGAGGTGGCTTGTGTATCTTGCTGCTCCCCTGTTGGGGGCATAGATATTTATAATTGTCATATCCACTTGTTGGGTACATCCTTTAAGAATAATATAGTGTCCTTCTGTGTCTCTAACTATAGTCTTTAGTTTAAAATGCAATCTGTCTGATATGAGAATTGCTACCCCAGCTTTCTTTTGAGGTCCATTGGCATGAAAGATGGTATTCCATCCCTTTACTTTCAGTCTGAATGTATCTTTAGGTTCAAATGAGTCTCTTGTAGACAGCAAATGGATGGGTCATGTCTTTTTATCCAATCTGCAACCCTGTGGCGTTTTATGGAAGCATTTAGGCCATTTACATGGAGAGTGATTATTGAGAGATATGATTTTAATGATGCCATGTTGCCAGTAAAGTCTTTGTTTCTATAGATTGTGACTTTCTGTTCTGTATCACTCTTGGGGCCTTTTTACTTTTATAGAACCCCCCTTAATATCTCCTGTAGGGCTGATTTCATGGTTATGAAATTGGTCAGTGACTGGCGATTCTGGAAGGTCTTTATCTCTCCATCAATTCTGAATGACAGCCTTGCTGGTTAAAGGATCCTTGACTGCATGTTTTTTCTCTGAAAGAGCTTTAAAAATGTGCCCCGCCCCCCAACCTTTCTCTCATTGCAGGTCTGTGTAGACAGGTCTGACGTAATTCTGATACATTTGCCGTGGTACGTGAGAAATTTCTTTGCCCTAGCCACTTTCAATACTGTATCCTTGGATCTAATATTTGTGAAATGCACTATGATGTGACGTGGCGTAGGTTTGTCGTGGTTGAGCTTGGGAGGGGTCCTCTCTGCCTCTTGGACATGAATGCTTGTTTCCTTTGCTAGATTAGGGAAGTTTTCAGCTTCAATTTGTTCAAATATCTCTTCTAGACCTCTGTTTTTCTCCACCCCCTCGGGGATGCCGATGATTCTGACATTGGAACGTTTCATTGAGTCAGTAATCTCCCGTAACCTGCATCCTTGAGATTGGATTTTTTTGAGCCAAGTTTCTGTTTTAGCTTTCTCTTCTACTAACCCATCCTCCAGTTCGCTGATTTCTTCTGCCTCATTTACCCTGGCCATCAGAGCATCTAGTTTTGACTGGATTTGACTCATAGCGTCTTTAATTTCTGCCAGAATCACTCTCGTTTCCACCCTTAGAGATTCTATATTCTCATTAATATTTTCATTAATACTTTTTTCAAGTCTGCACATCATCTTGACCATTGTTACTCTGAACTCCATTTCTGATAATTTGGTTATATCCATATCCTCAATTCTGTGGCAGGGCCACAGACTCATTGTCTTTCTTTGCTGGGGATTTCTCCTTCTCATCATTCTGATGAGGAGAGGTTGCGGGGTTGTCCAGAGCCCAAATTATTGATCGGGACCCAGGCCGTGCGCTTGTGTTTATAGGGATCTTAGGGATGTGGCTTTTGATTTTTCAGCCTGTCTTCTGGGGGAGGGCCTGCCGCGCCGATACTCAGGCAACCCTGTTTGGGTAGAGTCTCCATGTCCCCTGCGAGGGGATGGGGATGGGCACACTGTGAGCCGGTGTTTCCAGGCTTTTTGTTCTCTGGCGGCTTTCCTGGTGGTTTGCTGTGCCTCTCCTGAGAGTCAGAGCAGCAGTGGTGGAATCTCAGCCTCTGTCTCAGAACAGAGGGATCCCGGACCGTCTCCACTGATGTTCTGGCCACTTTAACTCTGTTTCTGTTGGTGCTGCTCAACCCTGCAGGGTCCCAGGATGTGCGCCCACACCTGGCGCCCAGCCCTCACTTCTAGGGCCAGCGCGCTCTGTCCTTTGTGTTTCTAACACCACCAGCTGCCAACCACCAGCCGCCTGGTGCGCGCTCCCAAGCTGTTTCCGTGTGGTTCGCGCATGCTCTGAGCTCCGGTTTTCAGTCTGGTCGCGCGCTTGTTCCCACTTACGGTCTCAGTCTGCTCTCTCCCGGTGCTGGTCCACGAGTCCGCCCCGCTCCCCCATGCAAGTGGCTACCGCTGTCCTGGCGCCCGAGCGGCTCCCTCCCCTGCCGTTTATCTTCCGATATCTGTGCGCGGTTTCACGGCTCCCCGCTCGTACCTCAATACTTGGCGCTGGAGATGTTCGCTTGTAGAGATCCAGATGTATCTTCCCTGCGTCTCAGGCTGATTCCGTGGATGTTCAGGATGCTCTGGTAGGTATCCAGCTGCGACTCAGGGGACCGGCTGAAAAAGAGGTCCCTGCTCCTCCGCCATCTTAACTCCTTCTCTGCCTTGTTTTTTAATGTAATCAAATTGATCACTTTATTGACCCTGGATTTTGAGTCAGAGGTAGAAAGTCTGTCCCTATACCACGGTGAAAGAGTAATTTACTCAGGTTTCTTCTGGTACTTGTATGCGGTTTTCTTTTTCACTTTGAGATCCCTAATTCATTTGATTTATTTTCATGTAAAGGTGTGAGATATGGGTCAAAGTTACTCTATATGGCTGCTCAGTTGTCCCTGCATTATTTATTAAAAAGTTCAACTTTATCCCAGTGTTTTAAAATATTAAAATACCTCCTTTATCATATACTAAACATCTGTATGTCCTGGAGGTTCATTTCTGGGCTTTCTATTCTATTCCATTGATGTGATGTCTATTTGTGAACCAGTACCTCAGGGCTTTAATTTTAGAGACAGTATAGTATGTTTAATGTAGGGAAGATATAATAAAGCTCCTTCAGAGATTTATTTCTCAAATTTTCTTGACTACTATGTTCTTTATGATTTTTAGTGATAATTAATTAATTAATTAATTAATTTGAAAATGTTTAGGTCAGAAGGTTGGGTCCTTTGTTTCCCCCTGCCCTAGCTTCGTTGAGATATGATTGACATGGACACAAGGGGATTATTCGATATATGCATATATATTGTGAAAAGATTAGCACAATAAGGTTGACACATCCATTACCTTACATAGTTATCATTTTTGGGGGTGACAACTTTTGAGATCCCTCTTAATTTTTAAGTATATAATAAAATATTGTTAATGTTATTCATCATTCATGACATCACCAGAACTTATTCATTTATAACTGAACGCTTTTACCCTTTGACCACCTTCACTCACTTCCCCCCCCCACCTATATCCATCCCTGGCAATCACCACAAACCCACTCTATGTTTCTATGAGTTCCTTTTGTTAGATTCTACATGTAAGTGAGATCAAACAGTATTTGTCTTTCTGTGACTTGTCCCAATTAGCATAATGCCCTCAAGATCCATTCATATTGTTGCAAATGTCAAAATTTCCTTCTTTTTATATAGCTGAATAATATTCTATTATATTTGTATGTGTATATATATATATATATATCTTTTATCCATATATACCTTTATATATATATATATATAAAATATCTTCCTTATCCATTCATTTGTAAATAGGTGGTTAGGTGTTTCCATACTTTGGCTTTTTGTGAATCATGCTAGAATATCTAGAACATGATAACATAACTCTTTGATTTTTTTTTTATTGTTTTCTTCTTATATACAACCACAAGTGAGATTGCTGGATCATATGTAGTTAAATTTTCGTTTTTTGAAGAACCCCATAATGTATTCCACAGTAACTGTAACAATTTACATTACAACCAAGAGTGCACAAACATTTTCTTTTTCTCTATGTTTTAGCCAACACTTGTCATTTCTTATCTTCTTGATAATAGCCATTAAAACATTGGTGTTAGGGTCCTATCTCATTGTAGTTTTGATTTGCATTTCCCTGATGATCAGTGATGTTGAGTACCTTTTCATGTGTCTGTTGGCCACTTATGTTTTCAGAAAAATTTCTGTTCAGTTTTTCTGCCCATTTTTAATCAGATTTTTTTGCTATTAATTAGTATGAGTTATTTAATATATTTTGATTTTTTTTTTTACATAAATGTATTTATTATACATAGCTTGTTTTTACTTTATTTTTTTAATTAACTGAATTCCAGTTAGTCAACATATAGAGTAATATTGGTTTCAGAATATAGAAAACTCTATAGTGATTCAACACTTCCATACAACACCCAGTGCTCATCATAGAAAAGTGTCTCTTAGTCCCTATTACCTATTTACTCATCCCCCATTTACCTCCCCTCTGATAACCATCAGTTTGTTCTCTATAGTTTAGATTCTTTCTTGGTTTCCCTCTCTTCTCTTTTTTTTTTCCCCTTTGCTCATTTGTTTTGTTTCTTAAATTCCACGTGAGTGAAGTCATATAGTGTCTTTTCTGACTTATTTCGCTTAGCATAACCCTCTATAGCTCCATTCATGTCATTGCAAATGGTAAGATTTCATTTTTAATAAGTAATATTCCATTTAAAATATTCCATTTATATATATATATATACCAATCCTCTTCTTCATCCATTCATCCATCAATGGACACTTGAGCTGTTTCTATAATTTGGCTATTGTAAAATATTGCTGTTATAAACATCAGGATACATGTATCCCTTGAATTAGTATTTTGTTTTTCAGTCAAGACCTAGTAATTCAATAGCTTCGATTGTATAATAGTTTATTTTTAACTTTTGAGGAAACTCCATACTGTTTTCCAGAATGGCTGCAATCGTTGGCATTCCCACCACCAGTGCAAGAGGGTTCCCCTTTTTTCATCCTTGCCAACATCTGTTGTTCTTGTATTGTTAGTTTTAGCCATTCTGGACAGGTGCTAGGTGATAACTTCATTGTGTGGATTTCATTTGTGATTTCCATGATGAGTGATGTTGAACATCTTTTATTTGTCTGTTGGCTTGTCTGGATAGTCTCTTGGAAGATGTTTTGTTGTTGCCATTTTTAATGTGGATTATGTGGGGTTTTTGGGGGTGTTCGTTTTTAGAAGTTCTTTATAGATCTTGGATACCAGCCCTTTAGTCGAATACGTCATTTGCAAATATCTTCTCCCATTCTGTAGGTTGCCTTTTTAGCTTGTTGATTGTTTCCTTAGTTGTGCGGAGTTTTATTTTGATGAAGTCCCGATAGTTTATTTTTGCTTTTGTTTCCCTGGCCTCAGGAGACCTATCTAGAGAGAAGTTGCTGTGGCCAATACCAAGGGACTTATTGTGTTCTCTTCTAGGATTTTTACTGTTTCAGGTCCCCACTGAAGTCTTTAATCCATTTGAATTTTTATTTTCATGGATGGTATAAGAAAAGTGAGTCTCACTTCTTCTGCATGTTGCTGTCCAGTTTTCCAGCACCATTTGTTAAAAGAATTCTTTTCCCATTGGATATTCTCTCTGCTTTGTCAGACATTCATTGGTCATATAATATGGGTTCATTTCTGGGTTTTCTATTCTGTTCCCTCGTTTCTATGTATCTGCTTTTGTGCCAGTTCCAACTGTTTGAATTACTACAGCTTGTATATAACTTGAAGTCTGAAGGTGTCATGTCTCCACTTTGCTTTTCTTTTTCAAGGTTGCTGGCTACTTGGGGTCTTTTTTTAGTGGTTCCATACAAATTTTAGGATTGTTTATTCTAGGTCTGTGAAAAATGCTTGTTGACATTTTGATAGGGATTGCCTTAAATGTAGCACTGCTTGGGTAGTATAGACTGTTTTAACATATTGGTTCTTCTAATCCATAGTATGAATATTTTCCATTTCTTTGTGTCATCTTCAATTTCTTTCATCAGTGTTTTACAGTTCTCAGAGCATAGGTCTTTCATTCGCTTTGGTTAGCTTCTATTCCTAGGTATCTTATAATTTTTGGTGTAATTGTAAATGGTATAGATTCCTGATTTTTCTGCTACTTCATTACTGATATTTAGAAATGCAACAGATTCCTGTACATTGGTTTTGTATCCTGTGATTTTAATGAATTTGTTATCAGTTCTAGTAGTTTTTAGTAGAATCTTTCAGGTTTTCTACATAGAGTATCATGTCATCTGCAAATAAAGTGAAGTTTTTACTTCTTCCTTGCCAATTTGGATGCCTTTTATTTCTTTTGTTGTCTGATTGCTGTGTCTAAGACTTCTAGTTGACCAGTGGTTAGGACCTCCAGTGGTTAGAGTTAATACTTTGTCTTGTTCAAGACTGTAGAGGGGAAGCTCTCGTTTTCCCCATTGAGGATCGTATTATTTGTATGTTTCTTTCATAGATGGCTTTTATTATGTTGAGGTATGTTCTTTCTAACCTACTTTGTGAGGGTTTTTATCAAGAATAGATACTTTGTCAAATGCCTTTTCTGCATCTATTGAAATGGTCATATGGTTTTTTCCTTTATTAATTTGGTATATCACATTCATTGCTTTGCAAGTATTGAACTACACTTGCAACCCAGGAATAAATCCCCTTAATTGTGGTGAATGATTTTTTAATGTATTTTGGATTTGGTTTACTAGTATTTTATTTGAGAATTTTTGTATCCATGTACATCAGGAGTATTGGCCTGTAGTTCTCTTTTAGTAGAGTCTTTATCTGATTTTTATCAGGGTAATGCTGGCCTCATAGACTAATTTGGAAATTTTCCTTCTTTTTCTATTTTTGGAATAATTTGGAGAATAGGTATTAACTCTTCCTTAAATGTTCGGTAATTCGCCTGAAATTGGCGGACCAGTGGGGAGTTTTTTTATTACTGATTCAATTTCTTTGTTGGTTATCAGTCTGTTCAAGTTTTATTTATTTCTTCCTGTTTCAGTTTTTGGTAGTTTATATGTTCTAGGTATTAGTCCATTTCTTCCAGGTTGTCCAACTTGTTGGCATGTAGTTTTCCATAATATTCTCTTATAATTGTATCTCTGTGGTGTTATTTTCTTCTTCACTTGTAATTTTATTTAGTTTAGGTCCTTTCTCTTTTCTTTTGATAAGTTCTGTGCAGAGGTTTATCAATTTATTAATTTTTTTTTCAAAAAGAACCAGCTCCTGGTTTCATTGATATGTGTTCTGTTGTGTGGTGTCTGTTTTCCCGTTTCTGTATCATTTCTATTTCTACTTTAATCTTTATTATTTCCTTCCTTTTGCTAACCCTTATCCAATTCAGGGTTTGTAAATATTTTCTCCCATTGCATAGTTTCTTTTCATTTTGCTGATTATTAATTTTTGCTGTGCAGAATGTTTTTAATTTGATGTGTCCCCACTTTTCATTTTTACTTTGTTGCCTGTGCTTTTGTTGTCATATCCAAAAAATTATTTCAAAACCAATGTCAAGTAGCTTTTCTTCCCCCATGTTTTCTTCTAGGAGATTTATAGTTTCAGGTCTTATATTTAAATCTTTAATTCATTTTGAGATTGATTTTTATGTATGGTATAAGATAAGAATTTAGTTTCATTCCTTTGCGTGTGGTCTGTCCAGTTTTCTGACGCTCATTTATTGCAAGAGATTGTCCTTTCCCCATTTTATGTTTTGTGGCTCCTTTATCCTAGCAATTGACCATATATGCATGGATTTCTCTGTACTTTCCATTTGTTCCATTGATCTATGTGTCTTTTTATGCTAGTGCCATATTGCTTAGATTGCTATAGTTTATGGTATAGTTTGGAATCAAAAAGTTTGATGTACCTCTAACTTTGTTCTTCTTTCAAGGATTGCTTTGGCTATTTGAGATCATTGTATATTCCCACAAATTTTTAAGATTTTTAAATTTTTTTAAAAAAATTCTATAAAAAATATCAGTGAAATCTTGATAGGGACTGCATTACTGTGGTAGTGTAAACATTTTAATAATAAAATCTTCAAATCCATCAACATGAAAATGTCTTTCCCATTTATATCTATCTTCAATTTCTTTCATCAAGCTTGTGTTTACAGTGCAGCAGATCTTTCACACCCCCCTGGTTAAATACAGTAACTATTCTATTATTTTGATGCTATTGTAAATGGAATTGTTTTCTTTTTTATTTTTTCAGATAATTTGTTTTAGTTGTAGAAACAACTGATTTTTGTGTGTTTATTTTATATCTTGCAACTTTACTGAATTTTATTAGTTGTAGCAATTCTTTGTGTGGAATCTTTAGAGCTTTTATATATACAATCATGTTTTCACTGCAACAGAGACAATTTTACTTCTTCTTTGATTTAGATGCTTTTTTATTTATTTATTTATTTTTCTTGCCTGATTGTTCTAGTTAGGATTTCAGTACATGTTGCATAGGAGTGCTGAGAGTGAGCACCTTTGTATTCCCAAATTAGTTTTCAGCCTTTCGCTATTGAATGTGGTGTTAACTATGGGCTTGTTAGCGTATTTGTATATTTTTATATGTCTTTACATTTTGAAGTGTATTCCTTCTATACGCTTGGCTGAGGATTTTATCATGAAAGCATGTTGAAATTCTGTGTCTATTGAGAAAATTATATGACTTTTTATCTCTCGCTTTTATGATGTGATGTATCACATTTAATTGATTTAGTATGTTGAACCATCCTTAGATCCTTGGGTTAAGTCTCACTCGATCATGGTGTGTGATCCTTTTAATGGGCTGTTGATTTCAGTTTGCTAATGTTTTTGAGACTTTTTATGTGTATATTCATTATGGATAGTGTGGCTATTTTCTTTGGTGTCTTTTCCTGACTTTGGTATCAGAGATACTACTGAAGGAATAAGAGTTATTTATGGGTCATGCTCTGGATGTTATGGACAAGAACTTTTGAATTAGCCCTAGGTCAAAATATTCTCTCCTATGTTTATGTTACAACATTTTTATAATTGTTGAGGTTCAGTTTTTGTTTGTTTGCATATGGTTATCATCAATTAGTTTCTTCTTGTTTGCTCTCTGGTGGGGGGGACTTCTTATCCTCTTTTTTGTTACTTGTAAAAAATTGGAATTATGTAAAACTATTCTTATAGCACAATTTTAAGATAAAATGCTGAAACTGTAAACAACTGTGAAGTAAAAAATAAAACAAAAACAAACACCGAATTCCAGTGTGGAAGAACCTCAGGCTGCCACACCACTTGCCCAGGCACAAGGCTTTGCGGCAAGGAAAGACAGATGAGAACAACTCTGGAGGCAAGACATAAGGGGAGACTAGTCAGAGGAGCCCTAAAGATGATTTGACAATGAATCACAAAAGTTATTAAATCCATTCTGGAAATACTGGAAAAGTATCGGAGGCATGATCTATAGAGAAGAGATTTTAAGTATCTGTGATTTAAAGGGGAGTACTATTGAAAGGGGTAAGTGTTATTTAAAAGGACTTGAATGCCATTTACACGAATAGGAGAGACTTTTAAAGAGACTTTCAAAATACATAGCTTCTGGGGAGAAAAAAAGCAACAGGAAGAGAGAGTAACCCTTGACAATAGGATGGTATAGAGGGAAAAGAAGAATAAGATGCAGTTTGAGGTATCATACAGGCCAAGTGAACCACAAAACTGAGACCCCTGTCCTTCCCCACAAACAAAGAAACTATCTGTATTACTGCTACTGATCTTTTATTTGGAGAGAAAAATTTTGAGATTAGTGAAGCTTTATTGCAGCCATTGTCCTTATCTACCAAAGAAAGGATATTTCTGAATTCAATTTTCCTAATATGTTGTTATAGATTTTTTCATCTATATCCATAGCAGAGATTGGCTCTAATTTTACTTTCTAATGTACTTATCAGCTTATGATGTCAGATTTGTTCTGGTTTTCATAAAATGTCTTGACTCAAAGGTGGTCAGGATAGGTATAACATGAGTTTGAAAACGTTTTACACACAGAAAGTAAGGAAATACTAAAATAATAAATAATGAAAAAAACAAATATATGGGGCATACATTAAAGGACAAGGAGGCGGTTGTGGAGTAACACCTACTTGCCAAATCTTGATACTTGAGCAACAAAGTGGGAATCCATGAATGTATAGAATCATAAATAAAGCTTATAAAAAGCAAATAGAAAAAAGAAAGGGGGCTTTTCTTATAGTAAGATGCCAGTTGATAGCCTCTTAAAATGTGTGAAGGGATTACAGGGAGATGGAAAAATATTTTGTAACCATCATAGTGAAAATTGGCTTTAGGTAAGAATCATTAATGGTTGCCAAACCTAGGCAGTTATTGTACTGAGATACAGAATATTGCATGGTATGAAAGTGTCTTTCCAAAATTTTTATTAGTTTCAAGGAATAAAACAGTAACTATAAAATGGAGAAGCGACAACACCTTAACAGGGTGAAAAAAATTAATATCAACTGTGAGAGGCAGATGCACTGAATGCTGCTACGTGATTTCCTTTGAGGGCCAGGACATCATTTAGGTCATTTATCAACCTGAAATGAAACATTTGAGAATGCAACCGTGATAAACATCAGACAAATCTAAAATGAGGTAGTTCCGTTATTTACAAAAGGTGAAGTAGATAATTCGATCTGGAGCCAGAAATGTGCCAACATGATCATAAAATATTTCATTACATAAAAAGTGCAAGGAGCAACGCAAGACCTACTTGAATCTTGTCAAAATATTTCAGGGGATCCAATCTAGCTATAATAGCAAAAGATGATTAGAGCAATTTCTAAGGAAATAATTGTAACAAGTTGAAGCAGATCAATATGTTTAAATCCATGATTTCCTAACAATTAAAAACAATTGTTCATAACTTGGCCTTGATGCGTAAAGCTTATGTGTGTATTTTTAAAATACAATTTGGAGAAAAATCAGTAAATTTATCTTGGTTTACCTATAAAAACTACCACTATAAACTTTATAGTAAATAACAGGTGTTCTTATATGAAGTACTCCACCTAATAAATGGAAAAGGAATGCTAGCATTAGAATATTTTGCAAGTTCTGGTAACAATGGATCCAGGCACTAGGTATTCAAATGCTGTTGCCATAAAATATAAGACAAAACTCAAATACCGTGTGCTTGCAGATTGAAGAAGACACCTTCCACTTATAATGTAGTCTCACCACACTGTTGAGACACTTGTATGTGTATTTTATCAGTTTCTAAAATCAAACTTACAGATGATAGAGAAGCATTTTGAAATGCACCATGAGGATGCAATCAGCAAAATCCATAGTAAAACTCTACAGGACAAAAAGCTTGTTTTCCTCAACAATAACCAGCGAAGAAGAGGAGAAACACTGATGAAAGCAAAACCTATAGATTTAAAGAACTTAAGAGCCACTATCCAAGCAGCAATGTGTGAACTGTATTCAGGTCAGTATTTCAAGTCCTTTTAAGTTTGACTTATGACATTTCAAAGATAATTAGAAATTTGAGCACCAACTGGGTATTTGATGATATTGAAAGATTGTCAAAAGTTTAGCAGTGATAATGGTAAGATAATGTTTGTAAGAACAAAAACAAAACAACCCAAAACAACCAAAACAAAAACCAACTAAACCCCAAAAACTAACCAAACTAACCCCCAAAAAACTAACTGTAAAAGAAAGCTTATATTACAAGATAATTCTGAATTACTTATGTGAAATGATATGGAGTATGGGATTTTATTCAAAATAATGTGGGAGCTGAGGTGAGGGGGGAATGGGTGAAATAAGATAGGCCATAGGTTATTTGTTGAAGCTTAGTTTTTGTGCATGATTTACACTCTTCATCTCCTTTGGTACATGTTTACAATATTTATGATCAAGCGCATTAAAGAAAACTATTATCACGATAATAATTTACTTTGATGATCTATAGAAGGAGAAAGTAATGTTTGTACCCAGGTGAGTACTTTGCAGTCTGGTCGATCCAATAAATATGTATTGAATGAATGAATAAATTTATATTAAGATCAGAGAAAACTGGAATATGATATTAGTGTGTAAATTTTCTTCCTACATTTCATTACTTATCCAAAATCTAGATCCATTAAAGTGAGATTCTGTAAGATATGTCATTATTGTCTTGTAGGTTTGTTTAAGTAAGAATAATCGATGAATTAAACATGAATTTTGTTTCACTTATAATTCACATATCCTTTTTAACACAATTTTGAATTGTTAGCAGAGAAAGTCAATCGTACTTGTACTTTCTGGTCTTTGTTCACAATATTCTTTTCACAACAAAACAGTCTTTAATAATAGACAGGAAGACCCTGTTATCCATTCCCTTGTAAGCCAGGTTAAAAACAGTATCAATGTTCCACACTGGCCATCGTTTTCTCCTTATAAAATGTTTTAACTAAAGTCCATATTTTTATTTTACATGTTTTTCAATCTCTCAGGGAAATGTTTTTGTTAGCAGCAATCATGTTACAATAGTGTATTTAGTTAGGTGGGAGTGTATCACAAAATCGTAAAGAAAAAGTGTTTTTAATAAATGACAATGTAATTTCCGAAAAATGAGTTAAGGATTTATTTCCCTTAAACTAAGAGAGACACTCCATCACAAAAGAATAGTGAGCCAGAATTTCCCAGACTCAATTTGGAAAGATACCATGCCTGAATAGATTGTAACCGAGGAGTATGGACACTAGTGGTTCCACTGACAGCTTTATTAATAAAATTCAGCTGATGATCTGCAGATAGTGACCATGACAACTTCCTATCATGTAGCATCGTTTTACAGGGTTACTTATTTGTACACTTTATTTAAAAAAATCTATCACTTTGGAAGTGTGTGTGTGTGTGTGTGTGTGTGTTATGTATGTGTTGTGTTTGACAAGGAGTAGAAATACTGTACAGCCTTACTGGCCCCTAATTCCCTTTGAGTTTAATTTCCAGTATTACTGCTGTTTGACGAGGCAGATTTAGTGCTCCATGAGTTGTCCAGGAACCATCAACGGATGCAATTTGAGCCAGACCTGTTTCCTAGCATCAGGTTGTAGAAAGTGCTTTAAGGTTTGCAAACTCATTGCTTTTTCTATTCAACAAGATTGATGATCAAAGCCAACCATGATGGATGCTGCTCCAGAAACCGTATCTTCTGAAAAATAGTAAAATATACTATAAGCCTCCTGACCAAGATGTAAAAAAAAGCTCATTTTCTAAAATTTGAGTGAGATTAGATCAACTATGGCGTGATAAGGCAGTCTGATTTCTCAGTGTCCACTTCTTTTCTTATTCTACCATTGTATAGACTGTAAATAAAATGCCCCAAGAACAAAACACAGGGAAGGAGCATGCATAAGTTCAAGTGCTTTTAATCATAGCTTCAAACCACGTGTTTATATTTCGTTTTTCCCTTGATTTGCTGTGAATCCCAACTGGGGACCTTAGAGAGAGCTTGCAAGACTCACCTGCCAAGTACAAAAAAAAAAAAAAGTTTTCAGTCCTATGGTTATATTTCAGATATCAAATCTGACTTCATGATCTTTTGTATTTTTAAAAGAAAATAAATCTAAAATAAGATACTACAATTTGAGATATATATTTTATCGCACTTTACCTTGGCCTATGAGGTCCAATAATATTTTTCCAGTGTATTATTTTTGAGCTTCAACATAAGTGAGTTTTGCACGTAAATATCCAGCAACTGGATCTTTCAATAAAATATGGAAAAGAGATTTCATAAAAATATTTTCCAGCCTCTAAAAATGAAATCATTATTTTTATCCCAGAAATCTGGGGAAATATTTGATACTTCTTTGCTTTTGTATTTATTTTCACATATGCATGTCTATGTAGATAACTTTTTTATAAAAATAATATTTAAGTACAGCAAATTTTAAAGGTAAGTCCGTTGAAATGTCAGCTCTTTGTATTATTTCTCCAGTATAGACGTGAGGATAAAGCGTGTAGGGAAGTACGAGGTACATATAACTTGTGATTGCAGCTAGATACCTATTTCTCAGACAGAAGTAGGCATCTATCACAAGAATAAATAGAGGTTTAAGTGTATTCCCTATAATTATGAGCGTACTCCTAACACAGAGCTGAAGCCTGACCTGCATTTTGTAAACTTGGTAATCCTTTTATGCCAGTCCAAATCATATTTAACCCCCCCCACCCATTAGCATACATGCTGCTAGTCAAGAGGAAGGAAAGCTGTAGCTGACAACAAGCAATTGATGGGGATCTGATCTGAGAACATTGTGATTTGAAATCTTATCCTGTTAGCACATAAATTCCATGCCACCTGTTATCTGAGTTTAATTTCCAGTGTTCGACACATCATAGGCAATTTGATATCTCTGTCCTTTGCTTTCTCATCTTTAAATAATTTGGATAACTACAGCCTCACGTCATCAGAGTGAGGAAAATGTGTGGCTGCTTTCAAAAGTGTGGTTAGAGCAGTATCTGTCAGAAGTAGGTCTTATGTTGTCTGTTGGCATTGTGTTCACCAGTCCTCCTTGCCTTTGGCTTTTTTCTTGCAGAAACCACTGTCTCACTCTTTTCAGCCTAAGCTTCCCCATTCACACCAGGCCACTTTAATTAGTCAAAAACAAGATTTATAGGCTTGTATTCTCCCCCCTAAACGAGGTGCTATAAATCTAACTCTTGGTAGCTGAATGTGAAGTTATAAGGAAATGGGGATCTTTGCAGCTATAATAAAGATATAAGTTAAGATGAGGGTCATACTGGACTATGGTGTGACTTGAATCCAATATGGCTAGTTTCATAAGTAAGGAGGAACAAAGCACAGAGATGGACACACAACAGAGAAAGATGACCATGTGATGATAGAGGTCAGAGATGGGGAGCCCTGCTGCTGCAAACATGCGTAACTAGACACAGAAGGACACTATATTATTCTTAAAGGATGTACCCAACAAGTGGATATGACAATTATAAATATCTATGCCCCCAACAGGGGAGCAGCAAGATACACAAGCCACCTCTTAACCAGAATAAAGAGACATATAGATAAAAATACACTAATAGTAGGGGACCTCAACACTCTACTGTCAGCAATAGATAGATCACCTAAGCAGGAAATCAACAAAGAAACAAGAGCTTTGAATGCCATACTCGACGAGTTGGACCTCATAGATATATATAGAACACTACACCCCAGAACAAAAGAATACTCATTCTACTCTAATGCACATGGAACATTCTCTAAAATAGATCATGTTCTGGCTCACAAAACACATCTCAACCGATACCAAAAGACTGAAATTATTCCCCGCATATTCTCAGACCACAATCCTTTGAAATTGGAACTCAATCACAAGGAAAAATTTGGAAGAAATTCAAACACTTGGAGACTAAGAACCATCCTGCTCAAGAATAAGTCGATAAACCAGGAAATCAAAAATCATTTTAAACAATTTATGGAGACCAAGGAAAATGAAAACACAACGGTCCAAAACCTATAAGACATTGCAAAGGCAGTCCTAAGGGGAAAATACATAGCCATCCAAGCCTCACTCAAAAGAATAGAAAAATCTAAAATGCAGTTTTTATATTCTCACCTAAAGAAGCTGGAACAGCAACAGAGGGACAGGCCTAATCCACTCAGGAGGAAGCAGTTGATCAAGATTAGAGCAGAGATCAATGGATTAGAAACCAGGAGCACAGTAGAGCAGATCAACAGAACTAGAAGCTGGTTCTTTGAAAGAATCAATAAAATAGATAAGCCGTTGGCAAGACTTATCCAAAAGAATAGAGAAAGGATCCAAATTAATAAAATTATGAATGAAAAGGGAGAGGTCACAACCAACACCAATGAAATAGGAAGGATTATTAGAAACTTTTATCAACAGCTTTATGCCAATAAATTAAGCCACCTGGGAGAGATGGAGGCCTTCCCGGAAACCTCTAAAATACCAAGACTGAAACAGGAAGAAATTGATTTTTTAAACAGACCAATTAATTATGAAGAGATTGAAACAGTGATTAAAAACCTTCCAAAAAACAAAACTCCAGGGCCTGATGGATTCCCTGGGGAATTTTACCAAACATTCAAAGAAGAAATAATACCTATTCTCCTAAAGCTGTTTCAAAAAATAGAAACAGAAGGAAAACTACCAAACTCATTCTATGAGGCCAATATTACCTTGATCCCCAAACCAGGCAAAGACCCCATCAAAAAGGAGAATTACAGACCGATTTCCCTAATGAATATGGACACCAAAATCCTCAACAAGATCCTTGCTAATAGAATCCACAGTACATTAAAAGGATTATCCACCACGATCAAGTGGGATTCATACCTGGGATGCAAGCGTGGTTCAATATTCGCAAATCAATCAGCGTGATACATCATATCAACAAGAAAAGACTCAGGAACCATATGATCCTCTCAATCGATGCCGAAAAAGCATTTGACAAAATACAGCATCCTTTCCTGATTAAAACCCTTCAGAGTGTAGGAATAGAAGGTACATTTCTCAATCTCATAAAAGCCATCTATGAAAAGCCTACTGCAAATATCATTCTCAATGGGGAAAAGCTGGAAGCCTTTCCCTTAAGATCAGGAACACGACAAGGATGCCCACTCTCGCCACTATTATTCAACATAGTACTAGAAGTCCTTGCAACAGCAATCAGACAACAAAAAGGGATCAAAGGTATTCAAATTGGCAAAGAAGAAGTCAAAATGTCTCTCTTTGCAGATGACATGATACTCTATATGGAAAACCCAAAAGAAGCCACTCCCAAACTATTAGAAGTTATAGAGCAATTCAGTAACGTGGCGGGATACAAAATCAATGCTCAGAAATCAGTTGCATTTCTATACACGAATAACGAGACCGAAGAAAGAGAAATTAGGGAATCCATCCCATTTACAATAGCACCAAAAACCATACGTTACCTTGGAATTAACTTAACCAGAGACGTAAAGGACCTATATTCTAGAAACTATAAATCACTCTTGAAAGACATTGAGGAAGACATAAAAAGATGGAAAGATATTCCATGCTCATGGATTGGAAGAATTAACATAGTTAAAATGTCCATGCTACCCAGAGCAATCTACACTTTCAATGCTATCCCGATCAAAATACCAAGGACATTTTTCAAAGAACTGGAACAAACAGTCCTTAAATTTGTATGGAAACAGAAAAGGCCCCGAATCTCCAAGGAACTGTTGAAAAGGAAAAACAAAGCTGGGGGCATCACAATGCCGGATTTCGAGCTGTACTACAAAGCTGTGATCACAAAGACAGCATGGTACTGGCACAAAAACAGACACATAGACCAATGGAACAGAATAGAGAGCCCAGAAATGGACCCTCGGCTCTTTGGGCAACTAATATTTGATAAAGCAGGAAAAAACATCCGGTGGGAAAAAGACAGTCTCTTCAATAAATGGTGCTGGGAAAATTGGACAGCTACATGCAAAAGAATGAAACTTGACCACTATCTCACACCATACACAAAAATAAACTCCAAATGGATGAAAGACCTCGATGTGAGACAGGAATCCATCAAAATTCTAGAGGAGAACATAGGCAGCAACCTCTACGACATCGGCCAAAGCAACCTTTTTCATGACACATCCCCAAAGGCAAGAGAAACAAAAGATAAAATGAATTTATGGGACTTCATCAAGATTAAAAGTTTCTGCACATCCAAGGAAACAGTCAGAAAAACTAAGAGGCAGCCCACGGAATGGGAGAAGATATTTGCAAATGACACTACAGATAAAGGACTGGTATCCAAGATCTACAAAGAACTTCTCAAACTCAATACACGAGAAACAAATAAACAAATCAAAAAATGGGCAGAAGATATGAACAGACACTTTTCCAATGAAGACATACAAATGGCTAACAGACACATGAAAAAATGTTCAAAATCATTAGCCATCAAGGAAATTCAAATCAAAACCACACTGAGATACCACCTTACGCCAGTTAGAATGGCAAAAATAGACAAGGCAAGAAACAATTGTTGGAGAGGATGTGGAGAAAGGGGATCCCTCCTACATTGTTGGTGGGAATGCAAGTTGGTACAGCCACTCTGGAAAACAGTGTGGATGTCCCTTAAAAAGTTAAAAATTGAGCTACCCTATGACCCAGCCATTGCACTACTGGGTATTTACTCCAAAGATACAGACGTAGTGAAGAGAAGGGCCATATGCACCCCAATGTTCATAGCAGCACTGTCACAATAGCTAAATTGTGGAAGGAGCCGAGATGCCCTTCAACAGATGACTGGATTAAGAAGATGTGGTCCATATATACAATGGAATATTACTCAGCTATCAAAAAGAACGATTTCTCAACATTTGCTGCAACATGGACAGCACTGGAGGAGATAATGCTAAGTGAAATAAGTCAAGCAGAGTAAGACAATTATCATATGTTTTCTCTCATCTATGGAACATAAGAACTAGGAAGATCGGTAGAAGAAGAAAGGGATAAAGAAAGGGGGGGTAATCAGAAGAGGGAATGAAGCATGAGAGACTGTGGACTCTGAGAAACAAACTGAGGGCTTCAGAGGGGAGGGGGTTGGGGGAATGGGATAGACCGGTGATGGGTAGTAAGGAGGGCACGTATTGCATGGTGCACTGGGTGTTATACGCAACTAATGAATCATCGAACTTTACATCAAAAACCAGGGATGTACTGTATGGTGACTAACATAATATAATAAAAAATATTATTATAGAAAAAATAAAATAAAACACAAGGCAAAATCAATCATAAACAAAATCAAAGGGCAATTGACAAACCAGTAGATCACATCCACAAACGAAGGGCTAATGTTTTTCTATATAAAGAACTCTTAAAAGTTGAAGGACAAAGTACCAAAAACACCATATTGGGTTGTAAATTGGATAGAGGTGTTGTAAAATGAGAGTTCGTTAGAATATAAATCTAGGAAATGAACTGAGGTCACCTTGGAAAGCAAAGCGCAGAGAAGAGACGTAGGATGACTGAGCCCTGAAGTATTCCAGTACAGACAGGCTGGGAAGAGGGAAAGGAATGAGGAAAAAGAATCGGAAAACAGCCAGTGGATGAACAAATTAAGCACATCTTGTGCTCTTTTTCCATCTTAATATAAAAAAATGGCTCAGAAGTAAGTTCTATCAAGATATTAATATGACAAAAAAAAATCTATTGAAAACTTACTTTTCAAGTCAGGCAGCTCATTGTTTTTTTGTATCATTTAAATAAACAACCATTATCATTTTTGGGTTGAATTAATGATTTAAAAATTTAATTAAAGCAAGTTAATTGGTGTATATCTAAATTAAAGCTTCTACAATGAGATGCATCAACTCTTCACCCTTTGTTTTACACACATTATTCTCTATAAATAATTAATTACCTTTTGGAAGCATTCAGGAAATTATTATCTTCTCTCTGCTGTACAGAAACACGAAAATGCAGCTTTTCCAAGTACAAAGCTTTTTTTAGGAGATAACAAATCCTAAAAGAACATTGCTTACTAAATAAAATATTTTGAGACATAGACATTTTCTAAAACCACTTAAAGCATATATAAGTGAAGAATATCAACACCCAGGACACTGTTTCATCTATGCTGCCTCATCCTTGGTGGCCCATGTTAAAATGCAGTGACAATAAATAGAGCCTGCTGTGTTTGACACACTATTTAGAGTAGCTCGGGAGAGTCGAGGAACGTTTACTGTTTTTAATCATTAGCTTGAAATGATTGATCAGCAGTGTTACTGGAGTGCTACTCGTTTAAATTTAAAAGCACTCTGAAGTTTCTAATTTTAGAAAGAAATAATTGAGTAAACAGCCAAGTTAATCATCATGGATGCCTTAGTGTCAAGACGGGCAATTCATAATTGTGAAAAACAGTGGTATGAAGTAGAAAGAAATCTCATCAAGTTAATGTGATTTGTTTCCTGAAATGTTATTTAAGTGGAAACTAAACTTGAGTCACTTTGACACAGACTGAGTAGAGGAAATGAAGGAGAGAGGGCTGACTTACCGCTACATTGGAAGACACTTGTCATTTGTACTTGTCCCCTCAGAAAGCACTTCATCACTTCAAAAGTGTGCCTCCAGCTGTATCATCCATTAATTTTTATAATAAACAAGTATGTATTCTGAAAGGCTGAGATATTTTTATACCCAATGTAAAGAATATATTCCCTCTGACTGTCAACAGAGAAAGACTGGGAGAATCAAAAATGAAAGCTTTCAGTTATCCTTAAAAGACTAAGAAAATTGTGGGCAAAACCAGTGGTTTCCTTACCCTGAGACAACTTCTGTAATTTTCAAGACTGAAGATGTGGAGGGTTTCTTTCAACTTTGTAGAGACCTTTTTTTTTTTTTTAATTATTCAAAATAGATAGCATTCTCAACACTTCAGAAGTCCTATCTCTACTTTTTATATAGTTTCCCTTCTTTTTGGGGTCTGTCTTGCTTTCATATTCTACTTATTAATACCTAGGAAGAAAGAAAACCGTGAAATACACTGATGTTAAGGATCTTATTATATGAATATTCCTAAGGGCGAATGCTTTTTAAAGGAGAAGTTTGAATAATGAATTCTTACCCTAAATGAATACAGTGCTTCAAAATCAGATTAGAGAAGTACCAGAGTACATAGCAGTAAACCCCAAACCAGATCATTTTGAAGGGATGTACATATAGTGAAATTGGTCATACACAGATTATTTTATGGAATACTACATTAGAGAACCTGGAGTGTATTTTAGAAGGCAGAGTTCAGAATAACATAGAACAGGAGTTTCCAGAATGTCTTAAAGCATGAATAGTATTAAAAAGTTTTGTAGATCTCACATAAAACTTGCTTCACTACCAGACAATTCAGTTATGGTAAATCATCCCTAAACACTTGACCATTGTTGGACAGGTTTGTATTCAATTAACCTGAATTACACCTGGAAAATAGTGAAGGAATTCCATGTGAACTATATTATTTTTTTCTAATGACAATGCCTGATGCAAATAAGAATTTGAGGGCTCTTTTTAACAACTTAGCAAGGGTCGAGGCCTCCTAACTTTCCCACCTGAAATATACACCTGCACATCCCCAAGTTTATGACTCAGCCGTGAGAACACTGTCTCAGAAGCAACATATGTAGATACAAGGCAGTATAAACAGATGGTCAGTAAATCACTGCTGGAAAACAGGTTGTGGACATTTTAAAATATTGAGAGGCAGAACTAATACAGGTAGTCCTTATGTTATAAGGATATTGTTTTCCCAAAGTATTAAAATACTTTAGAAATTGAAAATCATCTTTTCATAGAAACAACAGTGGTTAGGTTGTCACAGAGACAATTTCACGTATATACGTCTAGGACAATGTATTTCTAAAATCCCACTTGGGAGGATGGAAACACACTTCACCCCCTGCAGAAGAATAACTAAACTATTTTGGTAGATGTGTAAAGAGTAAGTTATAGAGGATTTCTATCATCTATCTATCTATCTATCATCTATCATCATCTTCCATCTATATATATTTGTGTGTGTGTGTGTGTATACACACACAATGAATGTGTATTCGTTTCTGTGCCTGGTTACTTGTTTCCTTAACATTTGTATAACAAGAGCAAGCTTGGAGCTTTAGACTGTGCATGTCTGTGATGTGGGTGTGGGACATCATGTGTTTACATCATAAATTACTTGTGTTTCAAAGTGTTAACTGTTCTTTATTCCTGAAGCCAGTAAAGTTTAAATAATTTAACCAAATGTATACTGAAGAATGTCTGCATTGAATGAAAACATGCACCATGAAACCTGAAAGCCTCTGTCACTATAGATTTATATCCTTGAGTTTTCCAAAAGTGCAGTGTGTGTTCAGAGTGAAATCTTTCTGCTGGTGCATTTTAATCCTGCTAGGAAGGCGTAGTCTGTAGAAGTTAAGACAGAGTTCGTTGTCCATAGAATTTTACACTTGGCCTTTGTCCTGAGTTTTCCAGCAAGAGTTCTCATTAATATCAATTTTCCTGACAGCTTTCATGATGTGGACACATTAATACTAGGAACTGGATTGTGATCGCTGACATAAACTACGGAACTGCTGTCAGAGAGCAGTGACTTCAAATCATTTACAGAGGATTTAATGTAGTGAAGAAAATTAACCTCATCAAGAACTTAGCTTGTGTATGAAGTAAGGAATATATTTATTACTTCCTAGTAAAAATGATTTGGGAGAGAACATGCTTTCATGGTTCTAATTGAATATGAAGCATCAAAACATGGGATTTCCCTTATAATTTCTACTGATGTGTGTGACCCCAGGTAAACCACTTTTTACAAATTCTTCCCTTAATAGCCCAACAGCAGAAAAGTAAATCATGACTATTTAAAAATGTGTGTGTTTCGACAGTAAGATATCTCACCTTGAGCATAAGGCTTAATGATGCATTTTCTTTCAAAACTTATGGTAAAACACCATTATATTCTTAAAACAGAAATAAGCATCTCCAAATAGTCTATGAACACAAAAACGTAGCAAGACATGAAATAGCTTTTAATTTCCATCTTATAAGTGCTCTTCATTGTTCATTAACTTTTAATAATGTATGGAAGCAGGTCTCAGGTTTCTTGTGATAACAACTCTGACGTTCAATGTATTGACTCCTGGATCTACTCTCTCCAGAAGGGCTCAGCCTTCTCTGACCACAGGAAGAGGTAGGCGGCTACAGCCAAGGCGCAAAGTACTATAATGACGAGAATTTCAACTGTACTCACTCATCCCCAGTTCTGTCTTTTCCCGTTTGATATAATGGACACTAGAGGAGTTAAAGCAACGTGGATTTGGAATAACTGACTTATTGGCACCATGAACTATTAAGCCAGTAGAATAAAAACCAGTTTATATCCATTTTCAATTCCATTCATACCCTAAAATCTGTTTACAATCAATCTCCACTTTCATCTGCTAACTCCTACCCAGATCTTCTTCTCAGGCGAAGCTCCCGAGATAATGTGTTGCTGTTTCACCTCTGTTTAGTCTCTTCTTCACTTATACGAGGATTTTTCTCATTATAATTTTTTTAAAGATTTTGTTTATTTATTTGACAGAGAGAGAGAGCACAAGCAGGGGGAGCAGCAGGCAGAGGGAGAGGGAGAAGCAGGCTCCCCACAGAGCAGAGAGCCCGACCTGGGTCTCGATCCCAGGACTGAAGCCAAAGGCAGACACTTAACTGACAGAGCCACCCAGGCGGCCCTCTCATTATAACCTTACTGACGCTGGGGAGAGTCACACTATCCAGACAATCGAGAGTACTTAGGCAAAGTGTAGATTGCCAAGGCATTGATGCCCTTACTGATGAGACATGATGTTCTTGGTTCATCTGAACATATGCAGAAACATTTTAATAACCTTTTTGTGTCTCATATGCCTAGGAATATCTTCTTGACCAAGACATTCTTATTGACTGGACTTGGCAGTCAAGGCCATTTTTAACCCAGATTTCCAAATTAGTACATTTTCTTTTCATTATTTCAATATAAAACAAACTAAAAGTAATCTCAATTTCATTAAACTTAAAAAGACCTTTGATAAAATGCAATTATTATTGTGATTTTGATAAATCAAAATTTTACTTTTATATTTCCCATAAAAATATTGTTCTTATATTAAACGATGAAATACAGTATGAAAATAAAATTTCCTTCTATACTCCACGAATCCTATCACTTACTTTTCAGGGAAAGAATAAGTTATGTTTTATTTGATCTAAACTAACACCATTCCAGGTACATACTCAAACTTACTGTGCTCTCTGAAACTCACTTTTAGGCAGGATTCTAAATGGGGAGTGGAAAATAACCAGTTGTGATTTCCTTGTGCTAGGTAACATTTTGTTGTGTTTCTATTCTCTTATGATTTCTAAGAAAGGAAATAACTGTATAGGTCACCCAACTTACACAAAAATACAAAAAAAAAAAACACAACACTGTCAACATTTAAATGTATAAGAAGTATACTGGAAATCAACCACTATTCATTGAATGAGTAAAAGGTGAAATCAATAGCTCTTATCATTTATTTTTAAATCATAAAAAAATAGCAGGGCTTGCTGGATAAAGATATTTTATAAATTAAAAAGATATTTCATATGTTAAATTTTTAAATGAAAGAACAATTTATACTTTAAAGTATTGATAATAGTAATAATGATAATTATCTGCATTTTTCTTTTTTCTTTGCATTTTTCTGTTTTGCATATGTGGCAGAAAATAATGGCTAAAACATGTTTGCACAGCTCATTTTTTTAGGTAGTTTTCTTTTCCTTAGCATTTTTAGAGTTGCTGCATTAAGACTACGGAAAATGGATCAATTACTATTCAGCTTAGAGTCACAAGGTTAAATGTTAAGTTGTTACCTTACAATAACAATAGTAGTTAGGAATGTTTAATTTGGTGACCATTGTCATTTTTTGGTTGAACTTGCAGGGGAAGGATACAATAAGCTTTCTTAGTCAGAAGGATGTCAACAAACTTTTTTTTTTTTTCTTTTTAACAAGGACACCCATCCATATTCAGGCCAGAATACACTGTACAAAATAGTACATGAGAAAATAGTGCATGAGAAAATGTGCAGCAGTAATGCAAACCGAAAATGGATATTGACTATTCCTTTCCCCATGCTGCTGCCTCTCTGGGTGAGAATATAGTCATAGGTAGGGCAGACAGATCTGTCAGAGCTGGGTAGTGGATACCATAAAGAGGAACATAAGTGGCCAGCTGCCCCCTTGATGGTAGAAAGAAGAATGAGTTGGTGTCCTTGCATGCTTTCTGCTTTCAAAAGGTTTGCTGCCTAAGGCACAACTGCAGATGTATCATTATGTGTCGAATCTAAAATTGTACGTCCTGGGAGTAAGGACAAGAGGCACCCTCAGCATGGAGAGGACCTGAACGGGATTTGTGAGGCCTCCTTCTCATCTGAGCTCCCCAGGCTGTTAAAAAAGTAAACTGCTATTGTCTTTTGACAGATAACAAGCAGAGCTACAAGTAAGAATGTGAAAGGGAAGCACAAAAGAATTTCCTTCTCCTTTCCCCCCAAAGAGATCTTTCGTAGTATCCTGAGTATATGATAAGATGAATCAAAACGTACATGAATAAAAGAATGTGAGAGTTATTTTAGTGATAAAACAAGGATAAAAATCACCATGTTAAAAATCACTTGGAAGAGTGTGTGTGTGTGTGTGTGTGTGTGTGTGTAAACTGAAATTCTTGGGAGCAAAATAAGTTTGACACAATTTACACCTTCATCTGTTTAATCTGTGAGCTGCCCAAACTGCAGATCACAGTAAATACCCTTTGGTCATGACTGTGATTTAGCTCTTCTGGGATTTGTTCACTACTTCATACCAGTTAAAGCTGAAGGCTGGCACTGTAAGACTAGTTTATAGATCCGGAGAACTAGATACGAGTCATATTTCACCATGGTTTTCCTTGCTAATGGCTTCCCTCTGAAAATAGAATAAAATCAGCCCAGAAGGTCCTACATGGTCCCATTACTCTCTCCAGTCCTCACTTGCTCTTCTTTCCTGCCTCACACTTTCCTATGTTGTCTCTTGCTTTCTTTGCTCCAGCCACATTGGCTTTTCCTCAAAAGGGCCGTAGCCATTCTCTCCACCTGGAATGTTCTTCAGATCCAGTCACGGCCACCTCCCTGTCATTCACTTTTTAGCATCAATAACACTTCCTCCAGGGAAGTTTCTGCATGCCTTATCTAAAATTTCCCCAAACCCGGCCACTCACTAAGTATAAATTTGCTTTATTTTTTAAATAGCATTTGTACCTGTCTGAGAGTTTTCTTACTTATCTGTTTATTGTCTGATTTCCTGCACTGTCAGCTGCACATCTGAGCTCGATGAGGGAAACATTTTGCTTATTTGTTTAGTACAGGGCTGTCAGAGAGTGACCCCTCAATTAATGATGAGGCAGAGATTGGATCATGTACATATTTGATATTTGCTGGAACAGTCAGGCCTTAACCAGATCCTTTTTTTTTTTTTTTTTTTAAGATTTTATTTATTTGACAGAGAGACACACAGCAAGAGAGGGCACACGAGCAGGGGGAGTAGGAGAGGGAGAAGCAGGCTTCCTGCCAAGCAGGGAGCCCGATGCGGGACTCGATCCCAGGACCCTGGGATCACGACCTGAGCCGAAGGCAGATGCTTAATGACTGAGCCACCCAGGTGCCCCAGAACTTCTTTTTTTTTTAATAAAGAAAGTTACAGAAATAAAATTGTTAAAATACAGCAGAATAATGGAATGATTTCATAATGCTATGGTACATATGTAATTTTCCATAAATCTTTTCAAATAAACTGCGATATTTCAATGTATTTCAGACCAGTCTACAAGTTATCCCCTGCTATTTTAACTCAACACAAAGCTTTAGCTATTATAAATTTATCTACATATATTTTAGAATTATTTCAAGTAAGTTTTTTTCCCCCTGATTCCAAAAGGAATCTGTAAGGTGCTATATTTTGCATTTAAAATAGCTAATAGAATAAATGACTGATCTGGCGGTTTTGTTTTTTAAAGCAGAAAATAATAGGGCAATATTATGCACATATATATTCAACTAGATAAATGTAATCAGCATTGCCAGATGCAGTTTTAACATTTGCTTGATTTATTTCTATGTCAGACTGTTTATCCATGTCTGTTCTAGGCCCGGTGAAACAGCATGAATGATAAATTAATTGAAGTGTCTTTAAACTCCTGTGCTCTTTCACTCAGGCCAAATGCAATAGATGCCCTCCCTTTCTCTAGAACTCCAGATTTCCCCCAAACATATCTCATTCCCTGAATATAACCCAATCTCCTCAGTGACTTCAATAATGCAGAGCTGATCCTATCTTTCCCTTTATTGATATAAATCAATTGACCCTGTCATTCCAAGGACAAGTTCCTTATAGTGGTGTAAAATCGCTTCCAGACTCAAACCTCTTTTCCTGACATGTCCCACTTTAGCCATATCTTCCTAGTAACCCTTCTCTCCCTGTCTCTGTGTATCTGCACCTATTAATTTATTGTGGCTGAAACATCCTACCAATTCTTACCTCTCAGATTTGTGTAACTCCTGATCACCACTGAAGCCTTGGCTTTCTTATCTTTTCTTTTGAGCGAACTTTTCTGAGCCCTGTAAAGACCCTCTAGCAGCCTTCGGATTCCCCTATTATAGCCCACAGCATGTTTTTTATAACCGCCAGTTTGTCTGTCTGCATCATTAGATTTTGAAATCTGTAAGCAAAAGGAACTTTGCTTTATATTTTATTTCTCAAACACAGTACACAAAATATTATAGAAGTTTAATAACGTATTTTTGAATAAATTAGTAAATGTGGCAAAAAGAAGATAAACAAATGAATGAATAATTTGCAATGAATGGAGCCTTTAAGCTCCATGAAGATAGATACTATTTTGTCTGGACAACTGTATCCATCAGATCTAGCACGGGTCTGGCACATGGATGTAATTTCATAAAATATGTTAAATAAGCAGACAAACTAATTTGACATTAGACAATACATGGATATGGTTTTTCAGTTCAAGTGATTCTCCCAGTGTAAAAGTCTACTCAGTAGGATAGCAAAATGGCTAAAAATGAAATTCTGGATTTAGAGCTAATTGATCTCTAAAATTCACCTGTGTTTTCTAAAAATACTAGGGTTTTTTGAAGACTAAAGAAGGCAGTCAATATACAGCCTCCAGAATGTGCTCTGACAGCCAGTGAGTGGCCAGTTGATGTAATGTGTTACCAACATTATCTCTGCTGCCATGCCTGCTTTTCCTGCTTTTCCTGCTCTTTTTACCCGTACCGCTAGATGAGAGAGTTAGACACTTAAAAATGAGGATAAAGAAAAAAGAAATTGTGTTTAGCATGAGTAAAAACAGAATCACACATTTTTTTAACTTCTCAACTCTTGTGACAGTTAATTTTATATGTCAACTCACCTGGGCTAAGGGATGACCAGATAGCTGGTAAGACATTATTTCTGGGTGTGTCTGTGTCGGTGTGTCTGGAAGAGATTAGCATCTGCCTTCATAGACTTAGAAGATCACCTTCACCACTAGGAATGGATAGGAATGGATATCATGCAATCCCCCAAGGGCCAAATAGAACAAAGAGGCACATTTGTTCTCTCTGTTGAGCTGGAAATCCATCTCCTGCTCTTGGACAACGGTGCTCCTGATTCTCAGGCCTTTGGACTTAGACTGCTTCTTACACCATTTGCCCCCTACTTCTTAGGACTTTGGGTTTGGGCTGGAACTATACCTGCGGCTCCCCTGGACCTCCAGTTTGCAGATGGGAAATCACGAAACTTCTCAGCTTCCATAATCACGTCAGCCAAATGCCTCTATAATGAATCTTTATATAAAGCCCATTGTTCTGTTTCTCTAGAGAACCCTAGCACAGTTATTAAAGTGTAACCCCTGAACACTGAGTAATGTCTTCACAAAGCCAGAAATAATGGAAAATCCTCAAAGTTACATCACTGCATTTTTATATATAAACAAATTACATATTGGAATTAGAGTATTTATAGTACATCTTTACAAATGGAATAGCTCATAATTTTAGCCAAATACATATTTTAATAGAAATTAAATAGGAAGCAATCAGAGACAGTAGTAAATATTGAGAATGTAAATGTATATGCCCATATAAATACGAATTGCCAGGCCACCCACATATCAGCAACAGAATCCAAGAATTCTCAAGTAGTATGTTTGTTGCCTCCAGCCTCAAATTCATGACATTAATTTTCTAATTAAACATGCTTGTCTCACTGCATTCCGTGTTGCTACAATCTGAATCGGCACTAAACTAGTTCAGATTGTTTTATGTTTTCAGTCTTCTGATTCACTGATATGCATTATACAACACACTCTTCTTTCCAGCACAACCAGATAGGAAACCCTTCATTTGTAGTCCATACAGTTTGGGTAGCAATCTGGATTTTCTGTCAATATTCCATGATGATACATTCAGGAGACTCATTCCCCAGAATGCCAGAGATATTTATAGACTTGACTGGCAAGAAGGGCAATGTGACTTTGCCAGTGTTCTAACAATTGCTTAGAGTATTTAGAAATGAGTCATCTCATAAGCAGCCCACCGTCACAGAAGCTGATTGCTCACTGTACTCACACAGTGATGATAATAAATAGCCCCTATACAAGGAAAGACTAACACAAACTTTGCTGCATTCATGTAGACTGCTCTACAGTATTTTGAGACACCTAAACTTGAATTGCTAGCACAGTTTTTATGTGACTGCCCCCCAACAAGAAAAACTCACCTAGTTCATTATTTGTTTTTGTTTTTTTTTCTTAGATTTTTTTTTTTTAAGTAATCTCACACCCAGCGTGAGGCTCAAATTTACAACCCTGAGATTAAGAGTCACATGCTCTACTGACTGAGCCAGTCAGATGTCCTCATCGTTTGTTTTAAAAGAAGCAAATTCTAGATAAGATGAGAACATGAGAAATAGTACTTAGCCCCTTTTCTCCAAATTTTCCCATGACTTAGAGGAATTCTCTATACAAATGAAAATTACAAGGTTAAGAAAGCAATTGGGAAAAATTCTAAGCTATAACGAATGTCTTCTGGATCAGAGATGATTAAGTTCTGTAAGCTAGAAGGTTAAGTGTGTAATGAGCAGGGAATGGAGGAAGGTGACTCTGAACCCACAAAAAGCCCTTCAAATAGATTCCTTTTTATTTCTGTACATGGAAGTTGACTGTCATGGAGATTGCTATACCAAACAGAGAGCTAGAACTTTCCATCTACCACTTTTTCTTCTTCTACTGTATCCTCTTTCTTTTGTTATTCCCAACTCTTTAACTCTCTACTAGGGCCTTAAATAGTGGCTTTATTCAAGGAAATGTTTCTTCTTTTTTTTTATTAGGCAATTTTCAATGATTTTTTTGAAGAACAAACTTTCCTTGGTCTTTCTTTTGTACTGATACTAGGGAAATCTAAGAAACATTGATAATGAAAAATTAAAACCTGTAGTTCTAAATATGATATAATTATGTTTTTACCAAAAAAAGGAAAACACATTATGAGTATATGAAATACCAAGATTAATATAGATTAGATTAGATAAAATAAATATAGTACTTGACATAGCAGAAAATGAAATAGAGAGGCACCTGGGTGGCTCAGTTTGTTGGGCATCTGACCTTTGGTTTCAGCTCAGGTCATGATATCATGGGTCATGAGACTGAACCCCCAGTCGAGCTCCTTTGGCTCAGGTCATTATCCCAGGGTCCTGGATCGAGCCCCACATCGGGATCCTGCTTCTCCCTCTGCCTCTCTCTCTCTCTCTCAAACAAATAACTCTTTGGGGAAAAAAAAAAAGAAAATGAATTAGGTAAGCAGAGGATAGACTTGATAAACACTGCCAGGAAAGAGAGAACAAGCTTAGAAAAAGTAGAATCTATGGGAAAATAGATAATATAAAGAAAACAAATAGTGTATTTTAAAACAGACTATTTGATGTCTCTGGAAGAGAGAATAAAATGAGTAAAACCATTTCTCAACATTTGCTGCAACATGGATGGGACTGGAAGAGATAATGCTAAGTGAAATAAGTCAAGCAGAGAAAGACAATTATATTGTTTCTCTCATCTATGGAACATAAGAAGTAGGAAAATCGGTAGGAGAAGAAAGGGATAAAGAAAGGGGGGTAATCAGAAGGGGGAATGAAGCATGAGAGACTATGGACTCTGAGAAACAAACTGAGGGCTTCAGAGGGGAGGGGGGTGGGGGAATGGGATAGACCGGTGATGGGTAGTAAGGAGGGCACGTATTACATGGTGCACTGGGTGTTATATGCAACTAATGAATCATCGAACTTTACATCAGAAACCAGGGATGTACTGTATGGTTGACTAACATTATATAATAAAAAATATTATTATAATAAAAATTAAAGAAAAAAGATGAGTAAAACCATTTAAGACATGGTAGGAGAAAGCTTTCCTTATCTAAAACAAAACAAAACATGTCTGAAACTGGCATAAAATGTTACAAACAAATTTTATAGAAAGAGATCCACACTTATACATAATTAATCCAATAATCCTTCAAGCATGCAAAAGAAAAATAAACATGCAAAGGCACCAAACCTAGAAACAAATAAAAGTCAAACTAACTGAAGACAGTTTTATGACATTAAATGCCAGGAGAAAATGGAGTAACCTCTAATATTTAGAAAGCTTGGACTGGTATGGAAAGCTTGTTTACCTGTGAACAAACAAATAGGTATTTTCAGATATGTAAGTAATCAGAAAACTAATCATGATTTTTTTTCTGAATAAAATATTGGAATTTGTATATTATTACAAATACATTTGTATATTATTAGGTTCCAGAAGGTTGAGTCAAAACAAGAAACTCAATATTGGAAAGTAATGACTGAAAAAAACTAGGCACAAAGAATTAAAACAAGTAAAATATAGAAATAATGAGGAGTTACAATCTTAGATAAATGATATCCTTTAAAATGTGGTGTGTGTGTGTGTGTGATTCTGTGTGGTTATGAATGTGTGCACAACTGTTCCCCACTTGCTCTGCAGTCTTTTTCTACCATAACCTAGCCTAGGGTTTTTCTTCATTGTGTATGTTAACTAGCTGCCACCAGCTTGCTGTCTTCCATAAATTTGCTTAAAATTTTAGTTTATTTGTGTAAGACTTTCTCATTCTCTTCACCACAACAGATTTATTTTGTCTTGGGTTTGTTCACTTTTGTTCCAAAGAGATCAGAAGATGGAAAGCAATTCCATTTGTCAATAACTAGGGCCCTATTCCTTATTTCCTAAAGCACATCCCTTTCTCCATATGTTAGAATTTGCAGTTATTTGCAGCAAATGAAACTGATACATATTAGAGGGATTGAAGGTTTTTTTTAAAGTATAATTAACATACAATGTTATGTTAGTTTCAGGTACAGAACATAGTAATCTGACAATTCTCTACATTTCTTAACGCTCACCATGGTAAGTGTAGTCACCATCTGTTACCATGCAATGTTATTACAATATTATTCACTTTATTCTCTATGCTACACTTTTTATTCCCATGACTTATTTTATAACTGCAAGTTTGTACCTCTTAATTCCCTTTATCTATTTTAGCCACCCCCTATGTCCACCACCCCTCTGGCAACCACCGGTTTGTTCTCCATCTTTAAGTCTGTTTTTTGTTTGTTTGTTCATTCGTTTTGTTGCTTAGACTCCACATATAAGTGAAAACATATGGAGTTTGCTCAAAAAATTAAAGATAGAATTAACATATGATCCAGCAATTCCACTGCTGGGTACCTGATCAGAGAAAATAAAAACACCATTTGAAAAGATACATCCTCCCCCATGTTTATTGCAGCATTATTTACAACAGCCAAGATATGTAAACAACCCCCATGTCCACCAATAGATCATGGATAAAGCAAATGTGTTATATGTATATATTCATCTATGGATAATGGAATATTAGTCATGAAAAAGAATAAGATCTTGCCATTTGTGACAATGTGGATGGATCTAGAGGATATTATGCTAAGTGAAATAAGACAGAGATTGAAGTTTTTAATGTATATTTAAAAGTTTATCATTGAATAATCCATTTTACTTTTTTGTGTTTCCAATTTATCAATTATTTCATAAGAATGAAGTTATATCAGCACATTTACAGTAATGGCTAGAGTTTACTCTCTAGTTACGCATGCCACATTGATGGAAATCATGTTTTAAAAATATTTTGGAATGCTTAAGAAATATTTGAAATCCAATTGTTTCTGTATTTAAAATGAGCTAGGGCTTAGTCTTTTTATTTATTTTCAAAATCAGTTAAAGAGGTGATTTCATCTTTTGTAATCCTGTCTACATCACATTTCTTTAACTGTGACATTTTTATCTTAGCAAGAGTCATAAGATCTGGATATTCAATTATGATATTTCATGGGAAAGACTATGGTTCTGGGAAACTGAACTTTTAGGGTTTAGCCACATTCTCCAATCTCTGGATAGCTTGGGCATGTTTCAGCTTTCCTATGCTACAGAGGTATGCTATTACAGTTTTCTAATTTTTAAAATGAAGAACCTAAATGATTTGTTAGGTTCTTTTCTTGTGTATATTTTTCCAAAGTTTAAGAAAGCAGTTTGGCAAGCATAACATAATTTTTTAAATAGCATTTTGAACAAATTTATTATGGTTTAATCAGCATTGGTCTGTTTTTATGAGTAACTGTGATTATATAAAGAAAATTCTGCAAGCAAAGCCATCTAGGGAAACACACCTTAACTTAAAATTGAAACCGTTGGGAGAGACAATAAGACATTAACAAATAATCTAAGAAATGGACTGCCTAGAAATAAAGACTGGATTCCAGCTTTGTCTCTGGAGTTGATTAGCAAAGATGAGAGATATTATCAAGGGAAAGCAAATCCTATTATGTTTCATTTTCTTAATTATTTCATTCTACTTTTAAAAATTTATGTATGAATTTCAGGACACCAGAGAACTCAAAATTAAAATGTGATATACATGGAAGTCATAATCTGAAGATATTTTAGGAGTGTAATATCATGAACCTCTGTATCAATGTTTTAGGAGGGAAATAAATTTTCCCCTGCTCTTGTTTCAGGGCTGAGTTTCCACTCGTAGGACATAGTACGATGAAATTTGTTTTTGAAGAAACTGTATTTAAATGAAGCCTTATGTCTAAATACCAGAATTCTGGGTCTAAGAATACATTGTTTCCAAGAGGTAAAGACTTTAATTTCAAATCTACTCCAAAGAGATGAGGCATTATTATAGGTTAGGTACATGTTTGGGTCTTTTAGAGACAAGAAGTTAAGCTTGTTAGTTTGGCTTTTAGCGTCAAAGTGCCTCTGAGGAATGTGGTCACATCGTTATGTTAAAAGCAAAATTGTATCCCTTTAGCCAATGCTTTTTAAGGAAAGAAAATAATTTTTTATGTAATAAAAGCATGAAGATTTCTCTGGGTCTAGAAAAAAGAAACAGTGTCTTGTTCTTATGGAGTTGTGGGAGGTTGAAGTCTAAGAAGTTACTAAGATGATATTAGAAACAAAAGACCGGCAAACCAAGGAACGAACGATGCTAATTTTATGTGTCACCTTGACTGGGTCACGGGGTGCCCAGATATTTGGTTAAACATTATTCCGGTTGGGTCTGTGAAAACTTTTCTGGGTGATATTAACATTTGGATCTATCAAATCAGTAAAGCAGATTTCCCTCTTCCATGGATGGGCTTCACCCAACTCACTGCAGGCCAGAATAGATCACAAGGTGAGAAAAGAGAGAAGGAGCCCTTTCTGTCTAAAGGTCTAAAGGTCTTCAAGCTGCAACGTCTGTCTTATCCTGCCTTCAGTCTCAGATTAGAACTTACGCCATCGGCTATCCTGGTTCTCAGGCCTTAGTTGGCAGACTTTGGGACTTCTGAACTTCCACAATCACGTGAGCCAATCCTTTATAATAAATCTTTATTTATTTATCACAGCCACACAAACACACGTGTGCGCGCACGTGCACACACACACACACGCACACACACATCTTCTGTTGGTTCTGTTTCTCTGGAGAATCCTAATAGAGAACCCTTGCCCAGGAGTGCTACTTCTGGACCTCAGGTGACAAAACTGAGAAGAGACCCATTCTCCTATTTATACAAAAGTTACCACCACCTTGGCATTCATGCCGGTGATGGTCTTAGGGAGACTGAGAGGCATTCCCCTTGGTGTTCAAGTAAGCATTCTAACAGGACCTTGGAAGGAGCTTCAGAAATCTGATAGCGTAAGGAGGCCTGAGAAGGAGAATTTAAGTGGAATTGTTACTGAGATACAGATTCAGGGACTCAAAACTGGAAACCACTTAGAAGCCTGTCCAAATCCTTGTGTAGTTTTAGCAACTTTTTTACAATTTGAGTATAAATGTAAATAGGTCTTAAGTGAACCATTTTCAGACATAACCATTACACACCATATTCTTGAACTTGGGTGACTAACTGCCTATTCCATTCAACCCAATATATGTGCGGCCTCTTGCTCGGTTTCTGTCAACGATGCAGTCATTCAAAACGCTCCCACACAGTGAAAAAGATTCAGCAGTTTCTGCTTTTAGATAATTTTATTGAGTAGCTGAGTGAAGGCTACAGACTACCTTTGGTTAAGAAAATAAAAAGGAAGAAAAATATCCTTTTACATATTTGGGGATAGAGGAAAATATTTGAGAACATTGTTTTTATCAAGATGTTTACTTCACCCACTACAAATGTTGCAAGTTAATCCAAAATGCTTCCTCATTAGGAATAAAGCAATTAAAAATAACTACAACTGCATAACTGTGCCACTGTTTTTAGATGCCTAATTACACAACCTCTTCAGGGCGATGGAAATGTCAGCTCATTAGAACACAGTTCTCATTATTCGAAGCAGACTACAACCAATATAAAAGGCGCCATCTTCAAGTTAGCCATTTTGCATGACAGGACAGATGATTAAAGTATTATTTCTAAGTCCTTAAATATACATTGAAACTAATTTTGGATGAGGTTTATTCCTTACGGGAACAATGTGAAGGATAAGAAAAGAAAGTACATCTAAGTTATGCCAAAGTGTTTAATAGGATGATTTCAAATTCATACTTTAAGAAAAATTAGCATATGCCTTCATTTTATAAAGACCGTCAGTTCTCTTTTATCCTGATCTATATAATTTGAAGCTTTGCCGGTGCTGGGTAGTATTTCAATTAGGCAGCTGTTTTCTCTCATTGCAATTCTTTTAGTATCTTGACTATTAGTGCTTGGCAAAGATAAGTAGTAACAGACACATATACTCAGGAAATGAAATTCTCATATTGTTATCCATCTGGAATACACATGACGCATACCCCTGAGTGAGCTATGAGGCTCCATGAGTAAGCCTGAAAAGCCAGGCAGGTGACAGACACTGATACTTATTTCATCCTGGCAGAGGCACTGAAGGAATTCTCCTAACTGCATGGTATTCAATACGATGCCAGCAAGCGCTTTACTATTTTTCTATCATAACTATGAGTGTGTTATTCCAGTGAAGCATGCATGGTTCTATCTTTATGTGTTCAAATAGTTTGACAAAACAACTTTAGAATTTCTGTGGAAATCCTTTGTTGTCAGGCAATCTGTTTCTAGTCCTCATCTTTCTAAAATAGCTGAGGAACCTTCATCACATCCCTTCTCAACTCTGGACCTTGTTTTTCTCCAATAGAAAATCAGGCTTGACTTCCATAGTCTCCAAAGCCCCTTCCAGTGTTGACATTTGATGATTTCATTTTACGAATTCAGTCTCTTTCAGCTGTCAAAAGAATTGCACTTTCCTTTGTACTCATTAAAGTGATTTGTACTGCTACCTTTCTCTTCCATTATTTATATTTGAGGAGCAGAAGTCTGCACTCCCTCCTAATCAAAAGGAGCTCGGCATGCTCTGTAGGAGAACAAGAGGATTTTACTCATGTGGTGTTAGCACGAGAGAATAAATATCTATTTCCTCTGGTCACTCATAATAGCTAGTAGAATGAGTGAGTCACATCAGGATTCTATCTGGAAGTGACTAATGAGGTCTTCTAGAATATCAAATGGGATTTTTCCTGTTGCCCTAGAATTGATGCCATAACCAAAAGCTGAGGACAAATTACTACATACCCCACAGTCTAAGGTGAAAATGTATGAGCAGATAATATCAGACAAGGTTTCCTCAAGGTTAATTAAGAGGCTTAATATCTCAGCTCCTTGCCCCTACCTGTACCCTGAAGCTAACATAAGATCATGGCTGAGAATGTTATCAACCTCTTAAGGAATACATGGTCCATGGACGAGAGGCCTAAAGCTAAGTGGTCCCCAAAAAATCACTTGCAAAGACTAGGCGTACTTGCAGACAGTAGCATCAACAATCGTGTTCGCCATCTTGATGCTTGCTGAGCTTTAGAACCCGTTGACACCTCTGGCATCTGGATAAAAGCAAAGGGTGGAGACATTGCTCCTAAGAACATTCTGGGGCTTGGCATTATGGCTTAATGACTTATTAATTCTCCTCTACCGAGGGAAAGAAAAGAGTGATATCTGAACTAAAGGGTAGCGTCCATCTATGATTTCTAAACAAGGAAGAACTGTTGAGGCTGTCCGTGCCACAGTGATAGAAGGCGAGGTGCCTGTGCTATGCCTGGGCAGAAAGCGGGACATCATTTACCTTGTGTCTGGGGCCCACAGTGGGGGAAACAAAAACCTCAGCTGTGCCTATTATTTCACAACCAAGCAGTGGGCTTTTCAGAGAAGGGGCTCTGGGCAGCTACTGAACTAGCTAAAGGCATGCTCAACTTGGTGGCCTAGACCAAGGGAATACTCCCGTGAAGACCACCACATAAGCAGAGAACTAAAGATCAATAAAAATAAACTAAATCAGAGTGAGGCCTTTATTGAAATGTCAGAAGACCTTGGCTTGGCTTAGCCCTTATTCCTGCAGCTTGAGCCCCACTGGAGCCCAAGCATGGAAAAGAGAGAAGGAAGAAGTGTTCTAAAGCCATGCCAGATCCTTCTTTATTTCAGAGAGCCACAGGTAGGGATGTAATCTGACCTCAGGTAAGGGGAAAGATCAAACTTTGAACTGAGTTGAGAATAACTTTTAAAAATGAAAATCACAGGGCACCTGGGTGGCTCAGTTATTAAATGTCTGCTATTGGCTCAGGTCATGATCCCAGGGTCCTGGGATTCAGCCCTGTGTCAGGCTCCCTGCTCAGCAGGGAGTCTGCTTCTCCCTCTCCCTCTGCTGCTCCCCCTGCTTCTGTGTTCTCTCTCTCTGTCAAATAAATAAATAAAATCTTTTAAAAAATGAAAATAACCAAATCTTATATGTAAATCTTTATATGAAAATAACCAAATAAGGGTGCCTGGGTGGCCCAGTTGGTTAAGTGTCTGCATTCAGCTCAGTTCATGATCCCGAGGTCCTGGGATTGAACCTCGCATCGGGCCCTCCACTCATAGGCGAGTCGGCTTCTCCCTCTCCCTCTGTAATCTTCCTTGCTTTTGTTCTCTCTCAAATAAATAAATAAAATCTGAAACAAAGAAAGAAAGAAAGAAAGAAAGAAAGAAAGAAAGAAAGAAAGAAAGAGAAAGAAAGAAAGAAAAAGAAAATAACCAAATAACTACTGAAATGAGGTCATTCTATTTACACAAGGTGACAGAAATTCTGAAATGGCGCTAAGATATCTTGACGCCTTCCCAGTATGATAGGAGACTTCATCGGAATAGTTGGAGATAGTTATTTGAAAAAAAATATCATATTTAGACCCTCAAGAGTTAAAATTATTCCAAAATTCAAGAAAAGAGCCAGCTTTTTCCTTTACTCCACTGGGGGCACATTTGGAATGGAACTCACTACTTTGGCTTTAAGCCACAGAATATACTTTTAGTTCCCCAATTTTTCACAGCTATTCCAAAATTCTTCCTTTAAGTTGAAATATTCAGAAAGGAGAGTATGAATGAGACACAGATCATTTACTGAGGGATGCATGGGAAAATTCCATTTTTTAAAAATCTTAAAAAATCCAGAGGTAAATAATTTTTTCTTTTAGTTTTCTAGATATCTACTTTCATTTCCAATTTTCCAATGTACTTGGTCTGCAACCTATCTTGGAATATTAGATCTTCTATTTCAGGGAGCTCACCCAGTGACTTACTCTCAATTATACCTGAAGAATTTCAAAAGTGGGTTCTGTTTCATTTTCATGCTATAGTTACACAATACGAACTGTATCCTCACAGCTCACGCACTCCATCACACTGAGACTCACTGCTTGCTGTTTTCAAAGAACATTTTATTGGCTGAATATAAAATAACTCACTGGTCCCTATGGGGGAATAGGATTCATTGACCACTTACTGATTCTTTAATCAACACAGGATTTCACATACAGCATTTAAATCTAAACATTACAAGAGAAAAATAACAAGAAAGATACCATCTTAAACAGAAAAATTGTAGTAGGAACTTTAATTATTAACTAAAATTGGATACCAGACAACATGCAAAACTGATTCTGAGGAAAAAAATCCTTCAAAATAGACCAGCTGTATTAATAAACTTGTAATCATCATACCTGAATGAAGAGATAACTAATATTGATCAATTATTTTAAGACAAAAACCCTTCTGTGCATTGCAGTTGTCAATACCTTGACTGAGTCAATTGAATTTTTCGGCATCTCAAATGTTAAAAATTTAAATCTCAGCTTTGCCTCTTTCTAGCTGTGTGAGCTCAAACTTAGTCTAATTTTCTTTTAAATTATCTTCTAAGTTTTTTACTACAGAATATGGTACATAGAAAATGCTCAACAAAATCAGTTATAAATATTAATATGGTCATCATCAATAAGATAGGATTTTAAAGATATTGATATGTACAGGCATACAACCTGAACATATGTTTCTTTCATGCTGTGCCTATATACGTGGTTTGTGGACTTGATCATATTTTGGATAATATTAGAGGTAGATGGATATAAATCTTTCCATTATTTTAAAGAGGAGGAATGAATTACATATATTTCGCACAAACTCCTAACTCGTTACAGTATTTTCAGAGTGCTGCATATAAAAAATCATTTGGAACAGAACAACAACATTATTGCTTATGCTGTAGATATTATAAGCAAATATAGCAAAATAGATGTTTTCTCATATTTCTTACATTATGCCTTTGTCATCTATAGCCTTGGATTATTACTACTATAGTTTTAAGTTCTATTTATATTAAGTGAACAGATTATGAAGCAGCTGGTTGGTTAAGAAATCATAAAACAGCAAAAGGAAACTCTACTATGGCCCTGTTGTTAAGTTAAGTGCTAGGTGGTTATAAAAATAGACCAATCTAAAAATTCACTGGTTTAAACAGAAGAACCATTTACTTCTTGCTCATGTAATCATTAGGAAGTTAGAATGCCAGCCCAAGTGGCAAATCCAATTCCCATCTTGTACTCAGAAGGAGGATGGAAGAACCATAAGAGAACACATTCAGTTCCTCAGAGGGCAACCTCCACATTTGGCACATATTACTTCACAGACATTCTAAAGACAAGAACTTACTCAGACATGTAGCTACACAATATCATCTTTAACTGTGTCCTTAATATTGAAGACAGGGATGGTCAGATGTTGACTTAAAAATTAAGCAATCTGGAAGAAATGGATGCATTCCTGGAAACTTACAAACTACCAAGACTGAAACAGGAAGAAATAGACAATCTGAACAGACCAACAACCAGTAACGAAATTGAAGCAGTGATCAAAAACTTCCCCAAAAAACTAGAGTCCAGGGCCAAATAGCTTCCCAGGGGGATTCTACCAAACATTTAAAGAAGAAATAATACCTATTGTACTGAAGCTGTTTCCAAAAATAGAAATGGAAGGAAAAGTTCCAAACTCGTTCTACTAGGCCAGCATTACTCTGATCCCAAAACCAGACAAAGACCCCATCAAAAAGGAGAAATACAGACCAATATCCCTGATGAACATGGATGCCAAAATACTCAAGATCCTAGCCAATAGGATCCAACAGTACATTAAAAGGATTATTCACTGAGACCAGTTGGGATCTATTCGTGGGATGCAAGGGTGTTTCAACATTCAGAAATCAATCCATGTCGGGGCGCCTGGGTGGCACAGCGGTGAAGCGTCTGCCTTCAGCTCAGGGCGTGATCCCACCATTATGGGATCGAGCCCCACATCAGGCTCTTCCACTATGAGCCTGCTTCTTCCTCTCCCACTCCTCCTGCTTGTGTTCCCTCTCTAGCTGGCTGTCTCTATCTCTGTTGAATAAATAAATAAAATCTTAAAAAAAAAATCAATCAATGTGATAGAGCACATTAATAAAAGAAAAGACAAGAACCATATGATCATCTCAATTGATGCAGAAAAAGCATTTGAGAAAATACAGCATCCTTTCCTGATTAAAACTCTTCAAAGTATAGGGATATAGGGAACATACCTCAGTATCATAAAATCCATCTATGAAAAGCCCACAGCAAATATCATTCTCAATGAGGAAAAACTGAGAGCTTTTCCTTTAAGGTCAGGAATATGACAGGGATGCCCACTCTCACCATTATTATTCAACACAGCACTAGAAGTCCTAGCCTCAGCAATCAGTTAACAAAAAGAAATAAAAGGCATTCAAATTGGCAAAGAAGAAGTCAAACTCTCTCTCTTCATAGATGACATATATTTTATGTGGAAAACCCAAAGACTCCACCCTGAAATTACTAGAACTCATACAGCAATTCAGCAATGTGTCAGGACACAAAATCAATGCACAGTTGCATTTCTATATGCTAACAATGTAACTGAAGAAAGAGAAATTAAGGAATCCATTCCATTTATAATAACACCCCAATCATAAGATACCTAGGAATAAACCTAATGAAGGAGGTAAAGGATATATACTCTGGAAACTACAGAACGCTTTTGAAAGAAACTGTGGAAGACACAAAGAGATGGAAAAACATTCCATGCTCATGGACTAGAAGAATAAACACTGCTAGAGGTACCTGGGTGGCTCAGTTGGCTGAAGCATCTGCCTTCAGCTCAGGTCATGATCCTGGAGAGCCTGCTTCTCCCTCTCCTTCTGCTGCTCCCCCTGCTTGTGCTCTCTCTCTCTCTCACTCACTCTCAAATAAAATCTTAAAAAAAAAAAGAATAGACATTGTTAAAATGTCTATGCTGCCTGACAAATCTACACTTTCAATGCAATCCCTATCAAAATATCATTGACATTTTTCACAGAGCTAGAACAAACAATCCTAAAGTTTGTATTGAACCAGAAAAGACCCTGAATCACCAGGGGAATGTTGAAGAAGAAAACCAAAGAAAACCAAAGGCATCACAATGCTTGACTTCAAGCTATATTACAAAGCTGTGATCATCAAGACAGCATGATATTGCCACAAAAACAGACACGTAGATCAATGCAGCAGAATACAGACCCCAGAAATGGACCCTGAACTCTATGGTCAACTAACCTTTGACACATCAGGAAGGAATATCCAGTGGAAAAAAGACAGTCTCTTCAAAAAATGGTGCTGGGAAAATTGGACAGCCACATGCAGAAGAATGAAACTGGACCATTCTCTTACACCATACATGAAGATAAACTCAAAATGAATGAAAAACCCCAATGTGAGACAGGAATCATCAAAATCCTGAGGAGAACATAAGCAATAACCTCTTCCAAATCGGCCACAGCAAGTTCTTTCAAAACACATCTCTAAAGGCAAGGGAAACAAAACAAAAATGAAGTTTTGGGACTTCATCAAAATAAAAAGCTTCTGCACAGGAAAGGAAACAGTCAACAAAACTAAGAGGCAGCCCACGGAATGGGAAAAGATATTTGCAAATGACATTACAGATAAAGGGATGGTATCCAAGATCTATAAAGAACTAATCAAACTCAACATCCAAAAAACAAATAATCCAGTCAATAAATGGGTGGAAGACATGAACACTTTTCCAAAGAAGACGTACAAATGGCTAACAGACACATGAAAAAATGTTAAGCATCACTAGCCATCAGGGAAATACAGATCAACACCACAATGATACCACCTTACACCAGTGAGAATGGCAAAAATTAACAAAACAAGAAACAAATGTTGGTGAGGATGTGGAGAAAGGGGAACCCTCTTACACTGTTGATGGCAATGCAAGCTGGTACGGCCACTCTGGAAAACAGTATGGATGTTTTTCAAGATTTAAAAATAGAGCTACCGTACGACCCAGAAATAGCACTACTAGGTATTTACCCCAAAGATACAGATATAGTGAAAAGAAGGGGCACCTGCACCCCAATGTTCATAGTGGCAATGTCCACAGTAGCCAAACTGTGGAAGGAGCCAAGATGTCCTTCAATGGATAAAGAAGATGTGGTTCATATATACAATGGAATATTAGTCATCTGAAAAGATGAATACTTGCCATTTGCATTGACATGGACAGAACTGGAGGGGATTATGCTAAGTGAAATAAGTCAAGAAAAGAAAGACAATCATATGGTTTCATTCATATGTGGAACATAATGAATAGCACAGAGGACTATAGCGGAAGGGAGGGAAACTGAATGGGAAGAAATCAGAGAGGGAGACAAACCATGAGAGACTCTGGAGTCTGGGAAACAAACTGAGAGTTACAGAGGGAAGGGGATTGGAGGATGGGGTAACCGGGTAATGGGTATTAAGGAGGTCACGTGTTGTGATGAGCACTGGGTGTTATATGCAACTAATGAATTTTTGAACACTATATCAAAAACTAGTGCTGTACTATGTGTTGGCTAACTGAACAGAATAATAAAAAAACAAACAAAAAACCTATGTCCAAATATATCTTGAGCTATGATTACATTCACAAAGAACTGATTGAAAGCAAATAAACTGGAAAGTTCTTGAGTTTTTAAAAGAATTAGATTATTAGCCATACAATAAATTTAGCATACATATAAAACCCAATGGTTCCACCTCTAAAATGACCTCAGGGCCCAAATCCACAGAAAGAAAGTGTGAAACATGAACTATGGCAAAGGAGACCGTAATGTATCTAACTCATATGTGGTATATGAAATAATGTAAAAGGAAGATTTATTCAGATGGAAAGTTTAGGAATACAAAGGACAATAAACAAGAAAGTTCTTCCCTGAGAACAGGACTTAGTTCTCAAGAAGGAACTTAACTCCATGTTTGTGTCATAAGGGCCTCATGGTTTTGCCCGGTATGTTATCAGCCAGTGACACCTGTTTCAAAGTCTTCTCTTTTCTAAAGGGCAAGATTTTGTTGTTTTGTTTACTTTTTTTGTTTCACTTCTCTATTTGTGGTTATCCCGTTTCTTCTCCAGTCTCATATATTAGGTATGAGGCGCCTAAATTATTAATTTGTAAATCATTGGAACAGGAGGAGTCCAATCCAGACCTGAAGGAAAGGGAGGCAGTGACTGACTCAGATTTGAGGATGGCATGGCCTCTCCACCAGCCCTCAGCTGTTTAACTCTTGAACATTATGTGGAAGATAAGTGAATGTACATCTTGCCAAGTTACTGAATCTTGGGGATCTCTTTATTATAGTAGTTTCGCCCAGGCCTAACTGATAATAGTTTCCACGTTTTAAACCAAGTGTCTACAAACTATGACCCATGTGCCGAATCCAGACTGTCACCTATTTTAGTAAAAAGAACTAAATAAAAAATGTTTTATAAGAACACAGCCACGCCCATTCATTTGCATACTGTAATGGCTGTTTTTACGTTACAGGTACAGAGTTGAGTAGTCTTAACAGAAAGTGTTTGTCTGTTAAATCTCAAGTATTTACTACCTGATGCTTCATGGATAAAGTTTACCAACTCCTAGTCTAACCTCCAAACAACATAAATTGATGGGGGGAAGACTGTAAGTAAGATGGCTGCGGTAGCTATTTCCCTGAGTCATGAAGACTGTCAACTTTTCAAAGGTTTTCTGGTGGAAAAGTAAGCAAACAGAGCAAGCAAAAGAGAGAGGGCGGGACAGAGAAAAGTTTCTGTATTCTTACTGGAGTAAAATAATGGGTTTGATTAGTTTAACTAACATTTTTAATGTCCTCTCTCTGCTTCTTTATTACTGCAAAGATCCTAAGTTTGGCCTGTAGACCTTGACCTTCTCTGCTACCTCAGGAGAGAAAATCATCTCGGAGTCCCATGCCATGTATAAAGAGACTTCAGCATTTTCCAGCTGCGAACAACTTTTGACAACTCCTAACACTCGGGGGAAATTTTCCAGGTAAATGGAGATAATTTCCCTTATTCTGAGATCAGAATAAGGGATAAGTTCCCTTATTCCCTACTTCTGCTTTCCTGTTTTTATAGTCCTTTTACTGTCCAGGGTGACCTGGGAAATTTTCTTCAATCGTCCAGCAACCTTACTAGAAATCATTGCTACATCTATATATGAGCCTGCTGAGCCCTATTGAATGTAGCCTCCTTTCAATCATTTTATTTAAACTTTATCTTGCTATGGCCTTCACTGAATGTAGTTGTATCTTTGGCTATGACGTGCACGACCTTGAATCTTCATAACCAATCTGACTCCTTTCATCACACGTGGCTTTACTTCTATTCATTTTATAATTATTTCAGTTACTTACCTATCACTTGAAGAAAATCCTGCCATCTGGCCACTTTATGAAGCCAATTTAACAGTTAAAGAACTTTGTTAAATTTTATAAGATATTCACTTTATCTTTTCAAATTACTGTCACATGCCTAATATAACTGAGGGGATAGTCAAGAGAGTAAACTCCTTCTATAAGCATATTGAAAGCAGTTAAGTCTAACCCTCATTAGCACTTGGGAATAATTGCTTCTGTACATTACTAGGGGAATGCTGGGAGTTTGGTTGTCTTTGCAGCTTGGGTAATCTAATGATATCTTACACTGGACTTCTAAAGATAATGAGTACATTATCTTGAAATTCTTAGCATTTAATTCAATCACTGATAAAGCTGATGCTTTATTGAATTTTTGTTGAAGCGAGGGGGGTTTTTTGTTTTCTTTTGTTCTTTTAAGCAAATAGTACTACACTATCCATACTTTTTTCTGATCATATTCTATTTCTTCAGGCAAGCTACCTGAGGTTATCTAATAATAGCTGAAATTTCCTATCACAGAGTATAAAAATAATATATGAAGGTTAGTAAACATAAAGAAAATTAATGGATAGTTAACTGGATATAGGTCAAGTTGTATCAAAGTCAAATTTTGAATCTTTTTTTTAAATCAGGTAAAGGAAAAATTCTGGAAGTATTTTTCAAATATTTTTAGATCTGTTCTCCTTAGTTGTGTACTAATACTTCCTACGAAACACAAAATGATTTAAAAAACTCTTTGGACAATTTATTTGCACATAACATATTAACAAAAACATTTTAGCCTTGACTCTTTAAATCATAATGCATTACAGTTGTGCGAAAGTTTGAACCACTGTGGAAAACAGTATGAGAGTTACTCAAAAAACTAAAAATAGAATTACCATAAGATCTAGTAATACTACTACTGGGTATTTACCCAAAGAATATGAAAACACTAATTTGAAGAGGTATATTCACCCCCTATGTTTATTGCAGCATTATTTATAATATCTAAAATATGGAAGCAGCCCAAGTGTCCATTGACAGATGAATGAAGAACAGGTAGTACATATAAAACAGAATATTACTCAGCTGTAAAAAAATAATGAGATCTTGAGACTTATAACAACATGGGTTGACCTAAAAAACAGACTCTCATGTATGGAGAACAAACCGATAGTTACCAGAGTGAAGGTGCCTGGGGGGGATGGGTGAAATAGGTGATGGGGATTAAAAGTATACTTATGATGAACACAGAGAAATGTATATAATTGTTGAATCAATATATTGTATATCTGAAACTAATATAACACTGTATATTAACTAAACTGGATTTAAAATTTTTTAAAAGACTGAAAAAGGGGTGCCTGGGTGGCTCAGTCAGTTAAGTGTCTGCCTTCTGCTTAGGTCATGACCCCAGGGTCCTGAGATCCAGCCCTGCATCATCAGGCTCCCTGCTCAGTGGGGAGCCTGCTTCTCCCTCTCCCTCTGCTGCTCCCCCTGCTTGTGCATGAACTCTCTCTGTCAAATAAAAATATAAAATCTTAAAAAAAATAAAAAAAATAAAAAGGCTGAAAAAAATTTTAGTTTATATATTATTAATATAGCTTTAAATATTTTTCTAGAAAGATTTTAGGACCAGCATAGATAAAAGTCAATGGAGAACAGAAGTTATAATCTAAAATACCTAAAAAATAGTCCCATTCACATTTTGAAACTTGTCTTTTGAGACATTACTCTATAGATAGGAATTTTCTATATTTTCTATTAGATTGTATATCCTATTATACATTCTGCTTTGTAAATTTCCCTACATGATCAATATTTTATATTAATTAAAACAGATATGACATATTTTCTTTAACTTCAATCTCAATTTGGATATTTTTTATATTCTATAAATTGCTGAGATGAATTAATCAACACACTTGCAGCATACATATTTGCTTGTTTGTCAGTTTTTTTCTTGTTTGTATGTTATTTTGTATATTTTCTGATATAATATCAGAAGTGGAATTAAGATTAATATTCAACATTGATAAAATTCTTTAGCTAGGATTTAAGAATGTAATGTCCTAGCAAAGAACTTGGACCTAATGCTAATATTTCTGATATGACTCCTTAATAAGTAGTCACTATTATGGTTCTCCAGAAAATAGTTTTTTGCAATTTTAATGAAGGATCTAATATAGTATCTTGGCTGCAAAGGGCAGTTTTCGAGACTTCCACTTGATCCTTCCTACAATAGTGACTCTTATTTGAAATGCACAGGAAGTTCTTGCAAAAATATCCCAAATAAAGTTAAGGTTAAATTATTGCACCTTGCACTACTGACCATTAAAAGTCATAGTGATATGTGGGCCTCTATGGGTTTTGAAAAGCATGTACTGCATGTGGGAATATTCTTTCCATCAATTTGTCAGATGAATTGGAAACTTGACAACTTTGAGTGAGACTCCAATAAGTCTGGAAGCTTATCCAGTTAGGTCCAAGCTGTGGTGCAACTTCACATTCAATGTTACAATTAATACCCATGTTTAATAAGGATTCTTTGTGTAATCTCTGGCAAAATCCAATTAGAGAATCACAACACAGAACTTCTAGGTTCTAAAAAAAGGCTAAGATATCTTCAAGACAAAACAGCTCACTATTTGAAAACCACTTCCTGGCATGCTACTGAGCAGTATCGGAAACTGAAATCAAGCGGCCGAGGGACCTCAGCTACTCATCATGAAATGGGTATTGCGCAATCCACCAAGTCATCATTTTGGACAGGCGCACCAACAGCTTAAACCTATGTTCCCATGGGGAAAACTCAGGCCTGATATACAGTAAGGAGACATGGCCTTATTAAAGATATACATGGGCATCTGGGTAGGACACATGCCTGGTTTGTCAGGGTCTAGAGAAACAAAAATAAAAGATCATGGGAAAGAGATTCTGGTGAAGAGCCATGTAGATGGGCCTAGCAAAGAGGATCCAGTGCAGAAGGGAACTCAACAATATGGTAGACAGATAATGTATCCAGTGAATACTAGCCAGCCTCTATGCCCAGCTACACCATTACTTGTGAAATAAGATTCATGAATGAAGTACCCATATTTGTAGAGATGGAGACTATACATGCAACTGACAGTATGTGCTTTCTCCCACAATGCTGACCTAACTACTGCTGTATCGAGTGTTCCATCAGCAGTGAGCCCTGAACCAGCCATCCGGGCAAGTTGATTACATTAGATCCCTTCCAGTCTGGCAAGGGCAGAAATTTTCCTTATTGGGCATCTGGGTAGGGCACATGCTTGGCAACCTATTCCTCATTCCAAAAATAAATTCCCTTCCCGAGTCCAAGTGTTTTCTGCAGTCAGTACTATTCAAGGGCTTAGAAAATAACTGATAAAAACTGACAAGGAATCCCACATAATTCAGCCTCAGACCAAAGGAGTCATTTTATAGGGAAGTGTGTGCAAGAATGGACACAGGTCTAAATAACCCACTCTTTCTATCACACGTCAAAATACCAGGAAATATTAGGCTGAGACTGGCATTCAAATAAGACATCAAGTTGGGAACTAACCCGTGGATGTTATATATTCATTAAGGCAACATTCAGTATATAGTACTATGTTCTCTGTATATCGAAAGCGTGAGCTGGGAACCAAAAGATGGAATTAAAATTAACTTCTTTAACTATCCCTTTTAGTAACTCACTTGTAGAGCTTGTACTCTGCTTCTCTACAAACTGAGCTCTGCTGGTGAGGGGTTCTGGTTCCGAGTAGAGCAGCGTTATCATCAGAGAACACAAATCTGAACCTGGGGCTTTGAATTTTTGAATAACTCTTTAGATTAATGGGGCAAGAAAGGAGTTCTACACTGGTAGAAAGTATTGGATTCTCATGATTATGAGGAGGTAGAGTTGTTGCTACATGGTATGGGCAGGGAAGAATATGTCTGAAACTTGAAGAATTCACTGGAAATCTTTTGGTGTGTCTATACGTTGACAAGGCAGGTTGACAATCAAAGCTCAGCCTCCTCAAGAATGAAGACTTGTGTTGACTAATCAGGCAGCATACGTCACAATCAGCTTACTTGATTCTTTTTATCTTTTTGTTGTTTCAAAAAACCCCACTATACTCTGTAACATTTTATTGAGAAAAATTAGCAATATTTTTTGTTTTCTATAGTGTAAGTTGTATTATAACTAAATATGCTATTCATTTTACGATGCTCTAAATATTATTTATCCTTTCAATAAGTAGAAAATTAAAAAATATGTAACTATATATATATTATTTATCCTTTATACATATCTTATTTATCCTATTATTTTATATATAATATATATATTATTTATCCTATTATTTATCCTAAATATTATTTATCCTTGCAATAAGTAGAAAATTAAAAAATACGTAACTATATATATATATATATATATATATATATATATGAAGAGGAATATTTGGATTAGCTCAGATAACAGGTGATACCTAGAAGGAAATTCATTCAATGCCGTAGGATTTCGTTAATGGCACTCTCACACAAACCATTTGTTGGTGGACATCCTGTTTGTAATTTATGTATAAACTGTTCTGATATTCTCATTCAGATTCTCATTATTTTCCATTCTCGCATGCTTTGGTGAATTTAGCACAATATTATCTTGTTAGACTCCAAAAGTACCACTTGGATTGTGTTGACTACGTATCAGAAACACCAAGTGGTGGATTTTCTACTTTCCAAGGATTTAAATCTCATTTGAGGTTTAATATCCCTCAAAATTGCTCTTCTCCCTTTATTCCCATTGATTCAATAACTCAGAATCTACATTATATGTATCTCTCCTGAGCTGTGTTCACATCTCTATTTATATAAATATTTTCTTGCCTCTACTCCCAAACTTTTGTCTAGAAAAATCCTAATGAAGACTTATTTGAACTGTTATTCCATAAGGTTTCTTTTGTGATGAATCTAAATTGGAGGTGATCCATTCTAGGTTTTTCTGTGTCACCTTTAACTGTTCACATCGCCCTCATCACAGACCTGTTGTTTATGCCACAGTATATTGATCATCCATTAAGGTCTTTTTTTACTTTATATTATTTAATTTTAATTTCCTTATGTTATACCAATTCTATGAGTCCAAATTAACCATAATGTATCATGTATTATAGATATCAATGTTTCTTCTCTCATGCAACCTGACTTCTAGACAATAAGTTATTTGAAAGCAAGGTATTTATATGATTTTTGTTTCAATCTTTTGTTGCAATAAAGAATCTTCAAAATCTTATATGCAAAGGCCAAATCGTTGTAGACTAAACAAGCCCTTAATGTTCATAATGAGCTTCTTTTTGAAAAAGTGGTATTAAAGTACGTTTCCATTGCTTGACATAGTCTATTAACATTATGCTAACATATTTCTTATTACATTTATTCAATCCTAACTAAGTATTTTAGTGGTAGAAATATAGTAGAGAAATTTATCATGTTTTGCCATTATATTCTATTATTATGTGAGAATTTAATTTGTGTGTGAAAAGTAAATAAAAAATAATAGTCAAAGAAAGAAAACATTAATTTATTCTTGACAACTGACTATGAAAAAAAAACAGATTTTTGCGAACCATCAAAGATATAACATAAATGCTTATATAGCAATATGAAAGTGCTGAAATTCATTAGTACTCAATTTGGAATAATGATTAATTCAAGTCTATTTATTGTAATATAAATACAATTATGCAGAGAGAATTTACACACAACTTTACTATTCTTTAAATGTCATAAAATGTTCTTTTGAACATGATTAAATTAATCAAATTCGAAAGGCAAGCATTGTCACTTATGTTAATGTAGGGTTAATGACATTAAATAGAAAATAGCCTTTTACTTAAAAATAATACAGCAAAGTCCAGCTAAAAATCAAATAAATGCTGGATGATATAAATGCTGGAATTTTTTTTTTAAGATTTTATTTTTATTTATTTGACAGAGAGAGAGACGGCCAGTGAGAGAGGGAACACAAGCTGGGCGAGTAAGAGAGAAAGAAGCAGGCTCCCAGCGTATGAGCCTGACGTGGGGCTCGATCCCAGGACCCTAGGATCACGCCCTGAGCTGAAGGCAGATGCTTAACGACTGAGCCACGCAGGTGCCCCAAAATGCTGCAATTTTGAAAAAAAAAAAAAAAAACTACACATTTTGTGGGTTTGTTGAAATACGCATAACCTGAAAACTTAAGCCATGTGTAACTCTGAGTGTGTGCCTATAAATTATACTATTTAGAAATAAATTATTGAATTCTTAACATGCTTTCCAAATCTGAGATTATAATTTTACAAAACCTTTACTCTGATAACCATGATAAATTTGAAAAAAAGTATATTAAATTGTTTCTTATCTTCTGCAATATTAATGATAGATTTACATAGTAACCTAGAAATGTATTCATGGTCACTTACAAACTATGGATGGCCACATACCATATTAGCCAACAAAAACTGGAGCTGGGAATTAGGCCAGATATGAAAGGGTTTTGCAGGTACATTCAAATCAAGTAGTTCAATGGACAAGTCCAGAAAGGATAATTAAGGCAGATGGTAATTATACACATGTACTCAGCACTCGGAAACAGAAAACACTGGGAAAGTAGCAAAATTAGTGGGATGATAGTGTGCTCAACGTGATACTGGCAGAGTTTGAGGATGATGTTTCAAAACATCCAAGAGGAAATGTGTAATAAACAACTGGATATGTGTATCTGGAGGTTAGTAAAGATGTTTGAAATGGACATCAGTATCTAAACAGCAATTGAAGCAAGAGGAGACAGTGGAGATCAGAAAGAATAATCAATGAAAAGGGAAGAGTAGCTAAGGAAAAAAGTACCAATATGGAGAAAGAGCCATCCATAAAGGATTTTGAGTAGGGTTAGCCAGAGAAATAGAGAAAAAAAAAAAAAAAATCAGGAGATTGGGGTATCAAGAAGGAAAAAGTTCTACATTTTTCAGACACTGCTTAGAAGACCAAATATATGAAAAATGATAAACTATGTAGTGGACATAAGAATAGAAAGACACTGGTGATCTTGGCAAGAAGAATTTTAATGAATGAAGTAGAGAGGGGCAGAAGTTTCCATGCATTGAAACAAAGCTATGCTCAATATATCCCAAGAACAAAACACATACAAACCACACTGAGGCACATCAAATTAAAATTTCTAGAAACAACTATAAAAAGAAAATCATAAAACCATTCCGAACAAAAAAGACATATTACATATAGGAAAAAGACATAGATGATAAGCAGATTTTTTCCATGAACAATGGAAGAGAGAAAACAGTACAGCAACATGTTTAAAATGTTGAAAGAGAAAAAAAAACCTGACAATCTAAAATTTATACTCTTTACAATATCTTCTAAAAATTAAAATGAAATGCAGACATTTTGAGATCTTTGTAGATAATTAGAGATATTAAATAATTCATCGGAAGTATAGCCTCACTACAAAATTAATGTTAAGAATAACTTGTTAGGCAGAAGGAAATATGGATCAACACAAAGGAATGGAGAGCACTGGAAATGGCAGCTTTTTTTTGTTTGTTTGTTTGTTTTAATGCTTCATCTATCACAGTCCTAGGTATTTACTCAAGAGAAGGAACATGGGGGCACCTGGGTGGCACAGCGGTTAAGCGTCTGCCTTCGGCTCAGGGCGTGATCCCAGCGTTATGGGATCGAGCCCCACATCAGGCTCCTCTGCTGGGAGCCTGCTTCTTCCTCTCCCACTCCCCCTGCTTGTGTTCCCTCTCTCGCTGGCTGTCTCTATCTCTGTCGAATGAATAAATAAAATAAAATAAAATAAAATAAAATAAAATAAAATAAAATAAAAAGAGAAGGAACATGTACACCCACAGAAGACTTCTGCAGGAGTGTTCTACATAATGCTTGCCTTTGTAATACGCCCTAATTATAAAGTTCCCAATGTCCATCAGCAGGCAAGTATACAAGCAAGCTGTTGTGTGCGGCACTACTCAGCAATGCAAAGGAATGAACTAGTGGCACGTGCCTCGACAGAAATGACTCTCAGAATGATTATCCTGAGTAGAGCAAACCAGATATTAAAGAGGGTAGACTATAAAATTTTATTTTCTATAAACTCCATAAAAAGCAAGCCAGCCTAGAGTACAGAAAACAAATTAGTGGCTCCTAGAACCTGCATTATTAATTTCAATATCATATGAAAAATCATTTAAAAAGTTAGCCGGTGAGGGGCGCCTGGGTGGCACAGTGGTTAAGCGTCTGCCTTCGGCTCAGGACGTGATCCTGGCGTTATGGGATCAAGCCCCACATCAGGCTCCTCCGCTATGAGCCTGCTTCTTCCTCTCCCACTCCCCCTGCTGTGTTCCCTCTCTCGCTGGCTGTCTCTGTCTCTGTCGAATAAATAAATAAAATCTTAAAAAAAAAAAAAGTTAGCTTGTGAAACACATATGCACCAATAGAGAACAAAGACAGCTGTCTAATTAAAAGATGCCTTATAATTTCATCAGTGTAAAACTTTGAAGTTCAAACCCAAAGGAAAGGAAAGAGACTGCCATAGGAAAAGTATCTTTGATAAAATGAGCAATGAAACACAACATCCCCCCCAAAAGAATGATTAACACTAATGTTTGGCTACAGTATGTACTTTAAAATGATTATATCATGTACAAATACAGGTCTTGAAAACTTGAACGTGATATTACTGTGATTCATTTTAACCAAAATTTTACTTTTTTCAGGATTAGGACTTTTGATTCACTTCCGTCCTCTGTCCATGCTGGTTAACCAAAGGGACCTTGAAATGACAGTTTTTTTCTTATTTGTTTCCATGGCACACTGAAATCAGTACATATATATACCAAATGGGAAAAATCATGTCTGTCTAATCAAAAAGTTGTACTTGTATTTGTTTCTCACTTATTCTCACTCATGTGGAATTTAAGAAACAAAACAGAGGATCATAGGGGAAGGGAAGGAAAAATAAAACTAGAAGAAATCAGAGAGGGAGACAAACCATAAGAGATTCTTAATTATAGGAAACAAACCGAGGGTTGCTGGAGGGGTGGGAGTTGGTGGGATGGGGTAATTGGGTGATGGTCATTAAGGAGGGCACGTGATGTAATGAGCACTGGGTGGTACATGCAACTGATGAATCTCTAAGCTCTACCTCTGAAACTAATAATACACTGTACGTTTATTAACTGAATTTAAGTAAAAAATGTTTATTAAAAAAAGTACTTGTAAAAAGTATCAGGAAGTAATGTAGTGAGGATGTAATTTTTCAAAATAGGTCTTACATAAGATGGGGGTGATGATTTCTCTATTACTTAGCATTGTAACTCCCAAATAGTAGATAATCGAATAAACATTAATTTCTTTCCATCCAATTTTAGAACATCTTAGTGATGGACCATGTCTATTTTTAGATGTTTGCCTGATAGCGCAATGAAGTATAAACATTACACACTACTTTGTCATTTACTAATTATTTGCCATGAGTGACTCAGGGCAGGCACTCTGACTCAGAATCTCAAAATTATGATCATTAATGAGCTCACAATTTGTCAAAGTCCCCTTCATCCAGATGCCTGACCACTTCCTGATTTTTTATGCACAAGAATAAATTCCATTGATAAAACAACGTTTGACCTCTTCCTCACTCTCCAGTTTCCCTTACTTGCTATCTGGCAAAGAGGTATCATAACTATCTGGAGATGAGCCCAGCCCTGTTTGTAATGGATTTACTGGTCTCTGTGGGGATGAATCACATGAACCGCAAGATTATATAAATTAGCCAACAGACTACCATTCATTTTTCCACCCTGGAAAAGCAACAAAAAGGCTAATGTGAGTATTAACATTCTGGCTTGCAAAGAAGCATGGGAGATGAAGTCTAAATTGTCCAATGGCAGGGCTAGTTTTACGGCTAGCATGCGCACACATGCGCACATACACACACACCGACAGTAAACACACTCAGGAAGATACAAAAACAAGACAAATGCACACGCTATATATACATACTTTTTCAAGTGGGGGTGGAAATGAAAAGACACGTCAAGCTATCAAATTTTCTGCCAGACCCAACCAAGCCCCGTATTAGAATTTCTTCTAAATTCATGTAATACGCTATCTTCTTCACTAACATGTAGCCTGACGCAATATGTTAAGAGCGTTCACTGAGGTTTTGAATTTAGGAGTATTTCTCAAATGAAAGCAATTTTTTCAGATCTTACACAAAGTAAAAATTCTGATTTACAGCAAATCAGATTTTTTTTTAATGCATTTTTAGAGCACTACATGGTATAGGGGAGCCTTCTCGGAAACTCTCAAAATGTCACCGTGTAGATGAATGCCTACCAGCTTTATTAAATCTCCAGAAAAGTCTGGAATTATTGTTTTTGGAATTCCAAAAGGAGGTTTAAGTTCATGAAACTTTTGAAAAAACTCTTCCAAATAAAGCATTTCACAATGCCAAAATAATAAAAATTAGAATTTCAAAGTTATATAGAAAATTAACTTGTAAATTAATTTAGATTTATCATCTTTAGAAATGGAATAATGGAAATGCATAGTACTTCTGCAATCTCACTATGAATCCTAATATTCATAATTCTATGACATGTTCAGTTTTAAGTCTTAAAAAAACTATTTTAATAAAATAAAATTACTAAGCATGTTACTTTTGCTATTAAGAAGTAACCATTGGGGCGCCTGGGTGGCTCAGTCATTAAGCATCTGCCTTCGGCTCAGAGCGTGATCCCAGAGTCTTGGGATCGAGCCCCACATCAGGCCCTTCTGCTGGGAGCCTGCTTCTTCCTCTCCCACTCCCCCTGTTTGTGTTCCCTCTCTTGCTGGCTGTCTCTATCTCTGTCGAATAAATAAATAAAATCTTAAAAAAAAAAAGAAGTAACCATTACATGGATTTTTAAAAAGATTAATGATTTTTTCAGATGAAATTATCTCATATAAATATGACAAATATTTTTACATACATGTTACAAAAGTCAATGAATTACTGTATTTCTACTCTTACTAATGAATTTGAAATAACAACATTTCAAAAGACAGGGAAAATATCAACATAGCATTAAGTCAATCTACCAGTGTTTCCTTAAATCAGAAATGTTATATTCTTTTTGTCTCATTCTCTTTCCTAAACCAATTCCAGAACTAAATGTACCAAGTTGTTAAATCAATAGTTTGAAAGAGCACATCTCCAGATAAATGCAAATGATGACAAGAGTAAATAAATCTGATTACGTCCCTGCTACAAAAGTTATCACTGAGACCAGTAAGGCATACATGAATGCTGAATTGCTTTTGTGTATTTAAACAAAGACGTTTAACAAATTCAAGAAGCTTGTAAAAGTCATTTGGTCTCTAACAGATAGTAAAGCAGGGAGATAGTTTACTTCTGTATTTCTACCATCTTGGACAGCAGTGCAAGAGAAAACTCCAATTATTTGAATGGGTACATATTTTGTCTAAATAGTTACCTATCACTGGGCTGCAGGAATAAAATAAAGAGCCAAGGAAAAATACCTTTTCTCTAGATTCTGAGAAAAATAGCACAGGTTTTTCAAGGCCAAATAATAAGGAAAATGCCTGCTTCAAATAGATAGTGACAAATATATACAGTAAGATTAAGGGATTTTTTAAATAATAATAGTGTCTATGTATGGGGAAGGAATAGTACTCTTATTAAATATTGGTAAGAAAACAAATTATCACGTTTCAGGTGGAGGGGAGATATTTTGTAATATATAAATCTGCAAAACTATGTGTACACTAATCTACCAATTTTACTCTCTGAGCATTTATCTTAACAAAATAATCATGGCTACATACAAAACATTACCTAGAAGGATGTAAATTTTAAGTACCCCAATTCCAAATATAGCACTAGTTTATTAATGGGATATATTTATATTATAAAATACTGTGTGGTTATTAAAAGGATGTAAAATGTATTACTTGAGATAGAAATATATTAAGGATATACTCTTTTTTTTCTTTTTAAGATTTTATTTATCTATTCGACAGAGATAGAGACAGCCAGCGAGAGGGGGAACACAAGGAGGGGGAGTGGAAGAGGAAGAAGCAGGCTCCCAGCGGAGGGGCCTGATGTGGGGCTCGATCCCAAGACTCTGGGACCACGCCCTGAGCCGAAGGCAGACGCTTAACCACTGTGCCACCCAGGCGCCACGAAGGATATACTCCTAATTGAAAAAAATAAAACCTATTTATCTCCATATTTTTGAGGTTATTATTAAAAATTAAATAATTACAGAAGGCATATATTGAATTATTTCTTGGCAGAAAATTTACTGCCCTTTCTAGTTAGATACCATTCCACCCAGATTCTCAGGATTCATTTTAGGGATGCCTTGTTTATAGATCATAAAACCTTCCTCTTAGCTCGACCACATCTGATACATCCAGGCAGCCATGACCACCCTGCCCAGTCTGGACCAATAACGTCTTTATCAAAATGTCTTCTGAGAGTTTATTCTATAATTTTATCTGTAATGTGTAAACTTGTGAGATGTCAGAAATAATATCTGTTTTGTGGTCTGGAAAACAAAGAAAGATGATCTGTAGGGAAAGAGATCGACAAAGCCAACATTCATGGAAAGCAAATATCAGAAACTGAATAAAAGAACTTGAAGCATTCTGGTCTGTGAATCTAGCCCATGTCTGAGTCCTAGCAGCAGTCTTAAGTTTAATGCAATGAAAACCTTGTATCCATAGAATAAATTCCTCATTTCAGCTTATGTTACCTTCAGTGAATTTCTATTAGATGTCAATAAACATTTTCTCTGCATAAGTTCTGGAAAGATATTCATCCAAATGTTAATAATGGTTATTAACATGTAGTAGAATAATAAGCATTTTTTTCTTGTGTATATTGGTATTTACAGATAAAACTTCTGGAACTTTGTATGACAGATGTTTATCAGTGGTTACTTCCTGCAGGGGAAGAACCACCTGGAGGGACTAAGTCAGGCTCAGATTTGGGGTCTGGGGTGGGGAGACTTATTTAACATACATATCTTTCATATTTTTAAAATTTTTATATGCCACAGTCACGTATTTTCTACTAATTCCATTTCAAAATGTGAGCAAGTATACTTTGCCATAAATTGTGTAAGAAAATCATGAAGGCAAAAAGAGAAAGAGACAGAGAGAGAGTGAGAGACAAAGAGAGACAAGGCAGGGAAATGAAGTAAGATTAAAAGGGCAATAGAACGGATACATTCAAATTCCCTTACGGATCTGGAGAAGAAAATGAACTTTTTATTCTAAATGAGATGTGACCTTCTCTTTCATTGGGACGCTAAGATATCTGCATTGTACTCGGGGGAAAGAATTCGTTTCAACTCCGTGCAATTGTATTCTCAAAATAGTCATAAAAAAACCTAGTTATAATTTTCAGCATTTACCAGAAACTAAATTAACCCTACAAAATGGTATTTCAATTCCATTTCTATGTCTTTGCCAATGGATTATGTGATTATTTATGAGGCTGCACAACGAAGCTTTCAGCTGCTACATGTTTTGAAAGTCCATTTTCAAAGGATTAAAAGGCTATAGAACTGAAATATATTTGTTCACGTGCCAAAAGTAGCAGTGCACTTATAAACAGAAGGGAAACTTTATAGGTATATCAAAATAGAAAGTGTTGTTTCTGTAATTTCGGAATTAAATTTTGTTCTCTCATATATAGAATGATCAAAATATTAAAACTATTACACTCTAAAGATAAGAATTTCGTGATGTAACCTAAGAACTGGCAGCAAATCCTGACAGTAAAACAAAATATATTTTTGTCTAGTGATTTTCTTGAGATTAAGAAGTATATTGAAAAACCCTGATATCCATTAATCTCTGATGAAAAACATACTTAATGAGATTTTTTTTCCTTTAAAGTCATTTGTTTTGAGAAGTATGTATCATCTACTGTTCTTGACATGAATTCAATCTATTCTATTTTCTATAAATGCTTCTCTGGGTACAATATGACAGTAAGCCATAAAATGAAAAGGACTTGACTGTGAAAATCAGCATAAATCCATTTGCGCATATTTTACAAACACTCTTCCTTTCTCCGTGGCCATGAGAAGAGACTTTTTTATGGTAATGAACTTCCCTGTTCCTAAAGGATGCATTGCTCCTGTGAGACAAAGCAATGAATATATCTAATAAAATAGCAAGTATCAGCAACTATGTCAATCAGATAACAAACAAGTGATGCTGATTAAGACAGTATCTCTCCATCTTAGTACCTAAATACTCAAAATTTGTAAAAAGCTTTCTAACTGCTAACACATATCCTTTCTCAATTTTCACTACTCTGAGTACTGAGAAACTTTAGTGAACACTTTCATTCACCTGTATTTCTGCTACATATTTCAAGGAAGAAGCAATTAAAAAATCCATATTTAAATCCAAAATATTGTAACTGCATTTTCAAATAAGTGGTAATATATTTTAACATTTTTTATGAGTCACAGGAGACAGATTTTCATAATTTTTTTCACAAGTTTATTGAAATAGAAATTTGTTTTCTCTTTGGAACAAGACATCTTGTCACTGTCATTCCTGGACTATTTATCCTCATATTTATTTATTCCCACCATGAGTTTGTTTGACTTAATTTAATAGAAATATGTTGGAGTTTCACCATTGTGGATTCTACTGAGATAATGGACTTAGCAACAATCACTAATGCGCCTTCCATAAGCACTCATTATATTGCCCATATGCTCTTTTCGTTTTGTTATTAAGGATCACTGAATATCGTTTCATTCTAACGTTAAAAAAATACTAAATTATGGACACATAAAAAAGTTGTTAATAAGATCCACCTACCCCATTATAATGCTTCCCTTATATAATTTTACTTGATTTGATAATTATATTTCAAAATCAATATATATTTTTTTGCTTGGATTAAATATGAACTCAATAACAACTATAATAATAACATAATTCAGAATAATTATTCAATATGATACTCTAAAGCATCATGGTAATTGCATATATTTTAAAGTTCATTTTATATGCATAAATTTATTGCAGAGAAATATAAATGCATACTTAATACAAAGTTTTAAATAATAAACATATATATGACCAAATTCTGTGAAGGAAATTACCTGGAAATATGAGTCCCAGGAGCAAAAGAAATTACCATTAAATAGGATATAATTCATGTGTATTTTTAAATGAATTACATGGGAATAAAATTACTATGATATACAGATTCCATTTATTTCCTGGATATTCTGGATTAGTCATACATTTACCCTCCATTCCAACTTTTATCTATCAGAAAGGATTGGAGATAAAGTACATTTTTAGACTCATTTATATCTAGGAATTACTGTCTAAGAAGTAGATGTACTCTTGAGATTTGGAGGATGGAATCGAGCCCCAAGACTATTTCCTACAACTTTTGGCTGATAGGTCTGGTAAGTCATACATGAAGTTATTCTGTAGCAAAATTCATTCCAGTGTCCATTTTCTAGCTTCTCAGGTGGGAGAGGCAGTTATGTCAGGAATGATTGCAGCTCCTAGCATTAGGCATACCCTAATGGAAGCCTTCATACAGCAATTCTATGTTATTTTGTGAGTCATTGTTAGATGATCTAATCTAGAACTTTCTCTTTCAAACTCCCATTAACATTGTAAATACAAACATGACTGTTTTCATTCCTTTCCTGTTTAAAATAATTGGAGCTGTTTTTGCTTCTGATATAGATGTATGAATGATGCAGTATTTTGTACCAGAATTAAGATAGGATGGCTGCTCACAATGGAACTTGATCGAAGAAGGAAAATGACAAGTTATGTCTTAGTTTCTCAGCTCAAGGCAAATTCTGAGGACCAGATATCTTTTTTTATGACTATTCTATGAGATCGTACATTCTGAAAATCTTACTGAAAAAAGACAAAATTAAACAAACAAACAACAAAGTCTGTTATGGTATGGCAAGTGGTGTAATACAAGTTAAATTCATAGCCATTCTGGAGGTACTAAGTAAAATTTCTCTTACTTATTAGAAAGACTGAGACCTACATAATTGTAGTAAAGACATCTTGATGAATTCAAATGAGTGTATGCATCTTGGATACAGAAGGTTCTGCTTTTCCCTGTCTATTAAGACTATTCCTATCTTGTTGGAAGACCTAGCAATTACTTTATTTTAGGTATTTTCCTTGCAAAAGAACACAAACTATACCTAGCCCATTTTTTACCACGTTTCTGTATTTAGCACTAGTTCAGAACCCGATCTCTAATACCCTAGCAAACATGTTTAAAGTCCAAACTGACAAGAGAATTTTCGAATTTTGCTAATTATTATCAGAAGCCTGAAGAATATATGTGAGATAAACAGATTGGACCAAGAGAGTTACTGGTATGGACATACTTGTTGACCTTTTGCCTAGCTCTATACATTATTGAAAGTGGAATATTGAATCTCTATTATGTTGAATCACAAAAGTTTTCATTCTATACTGTCAGCTTCGGCTTCATGTATTTTGGGGCTCTACTGTCAGGTGCCATATGCTTATAACTGTCACATTTTTCTAATGGATTAACACTTGTATTGTTAAAAAGTCCCTCTTTATATCTTACAGCATTTTCTGTTTAAAAGCCTACTTTCTTCTTGTAATACTATAGGCTTTCCAGCTCTTTTATGGTTGCTGTTTTCATAATATATCATTCTCTATCCTTTGCTTTCAATCTTTTTTTATATTTGAATCTAAAATATGCCTTCTATAATGTTTTTTAATCCTATGTAAAAATATTCATCTTTCAATTGGATTTTTAATCCACTCACATTTAGTGTTATAATGGATATAGATGGATTTATATTACTTATTTTATATATGTGTCATGTCTAATTTGCTCCTCTATATTCCTCCTTTATTGTGTAATTTTTCATTGAGTATTTCCTAGGGTAACATTTTAATTTCTTTGATGATTTTTTCACTGTATTGTTTAAAGTTATTTTCTTAGTGGTTGCCCTAGGTTTACTTATACATCTTGTCAGAATCTGCATTGAATATAAAAACAAAACAAAACAAAAACCCGCTTAATTCCAATGAGATTTTAAAATGTGATTTCTATACAGCCCTATTCCATCTTTCCCCTTTTATGCTATTACTGCTATACATATTAAATTTATATACATCACAAACCCAATAATACTAGCATCCAGCAATTTGCCAGTTACAGTACAGGTATTTGTACCTGAGCACTGGTTTCTGCTCTTGTAAGTTGTAATTCTCAGTATCTACCTGTCTGTTTCTCTCTTAAAAAAAAAAAAAGAAAAAGAAAAAAAGAAAAAAGATTCATTTATTTATTTGAGACTGAGAGAGTGAGCAAGGCAAGGAGGGCAGAGGGAGAGGGAGAGAGAAACTTTAGCAGACCCTGAGCTCAGCACAGAGCCTGACACGGGGCTCTATCTCATGACCCTGAGATCACAACCTGAGTGGAAAACAAGATTCAGACCCTTAACCAACTGTACCACACAGGCACCCCTACCTCTCTACTTCTATAATTTGGGGGGCAGTGGTTTGGCTTATGACCTCAATTCCCTCATGAACCTAAGAAGAGTTGTTGATTTTAATTTGTTCACTTTTTGTTTGTTGTTAGGCCAGAGTGATGACTTCCAAGATCTTTATATGTGAAAAGGGAAACCAGAAGTTCCTCCATTCTTGTAGATTATGCTAAGTAAAATAAGCAGAGAAAGACAATTATCATATGGTTTCACTCATTTATGGAACATAAGAAATAGGAAGATCGGTAGGAGAAGGAAGGGAAGAATGAAGGGGGGTAAACAGAAGGGGGAATGAACCATGAGAGACTGTGGACTCTGGGAAACAAACTGAGGGCTTCAGAGGGGAGGGGGGTGGGGGAATGGGATAGGCTGGTGATGGGTATTAAGGAGGGCACATATCGCATGGTGCACTGGCTGTTATATGCAAATAATGAATCATGGAACACTACATCAAAAACTAAGGATATACTGTATGGTGACTAACATAACAAAATAAAAATTATTATAAAAAAAAAGAGAGAAGTTCCTCCATTCTTTTATTTTTTAACCAAATAACTCAGTCAAAGGTTTCAAACTTAAATAAATTTGAAATCTATGAGAAGGTCATATTGCATTTTTGAATGATATATTTGTGGTAACATATACAAGAATAAAAAAATATCTTGGAGAAAACACTAATTTCTTTATTCCAACTGAGTCTCAATCCTATGAAAGAAATCAGAAATCAGTGAATGACAGTTAATTCTCTTGTTTTGTGGCTCACTGTATATGGTATATTTAAAGTATATGTACAGTTTGCAATTTTTTGGTAATAATTACAATCTAGAGAAATTATCATTGCAAATTTTTTTGTGTAAGTTAATTTATGTTGTTTTTCACTCCTCCCATTATAAGTTGTTGCCTATAATGCAGCATGTTTCTCGATACCTGACCTTTCACTTAGTAACATAGTTCATTATACACCTAGTAGAAGTCTATAGGCAAGTGGTGAATATGTAGTTTTACCTTATTATTTTTTTATTTTTTATTTTTTTAAATTTTATTTATTTATTTGTCAGAGAGAGAGAGTGAGAGAGAGAGCAGCAGGCAGAGGGAGAAGCACACTCCCCACAGAGCAGGGAGTCCAATGCAGGACTCGATCCCAGGACCTTAGGATCATGACCTGAGCTGAAGACAGATGCTTAACCCACTGAGCCACTCAGGTGTCCCTTATCTTATTACTTTTAATGTATAATATGTGGTTTTGTACCAGATCTAAAGTTTAGAAGGACTACAAGTAGTTCCACCAACCCCATTAACTTGCATTTTCAAAACCAAAATGTTTAAGAACAGTGAAAGAAAAGAATTACAAAATACAAAAATATAAGTTCTCAATTAACAATTCTTAATAAAGAAAATTTTACCTTAATTGTCAAAGCAACTCAAATTTTAGAAATTTTGTCAAAGATATATTGAAACTTGTGACAGCCAAGATGAAATTAAAAAAGACTAAATTTGGGGGCATCTGAGTGGCTCAGTAGGTTAAGCGTCTGCCTTTGGTTCAGGTCATGATCCTGGGGTCCTAGGATTGAGCACTGTGTCATGCTCCCTGCTCAGTGGGAAGTCTGCTTCTCCCTTTCCCTCTGCCCCTGCCCCCACCCCCACTCGTACTCTCTCTCTTAAATAAATAAAATCTTTTAAAAAAGAAAAAAAGACTAAATTTACCCTTCATCCTTAAACAAATTGAAACTTAAACACAATGTATGAAACAATAAATTTCAAAAAATATGTACTTTGATCACCCATAGTACAAGACAGTAACCCACAAAAGAAGGCAAACTATCAAAGTAAGCCCAGTGAGCTCTCTAACTCACTTCTGATAGATCATTTGTAAACCAAAGAACATGACAAGGAATCATATCATTCTCTAATTGCTAAAAAGCAGTGATAAAGTGAAAATCTTAAAAACAGCAAGAAAAAAGACACATTATATACAAAAGAGCAAAGATAAGAATGCTATCAGTCTTGACGGAAACAAAAAGCCAAAACACAGTGGAATGACATATTAAATGATTAAACAAGAAAATCTTTTTACATAGGAATATATATCCAAGAAAATTGTTTTGAAAAAGAAAGGGAAGCTCTTTCAACCATTCATAATGTAGAGCATTGCAAAGAATATCATTCCTACATAATAATGAGAAAAATGCAGATAAACTTCAAAATCTTGACTTTTTTGGGGACCATCAAAAAACTGAAGTTGTCTAGCACCAACTTATAAAGCAACATTATTTCGCAACTGGCGAGGGGTAAGAGCATGGAGTTGGAGCTCTCTCTGTTAGATATATAGACCCCTGAAAGTTGAAAACAGAGCATGAGCACTAGTAAAACGTTCTGGCACCCAGCTGGCACTCTAAGCATTGGTTAGAGAAGCTCACCACCAGAAGACTATGAAACTGTACGGCACCGAAGGTGACAATAGCAATAATGGTACCCAAACTCAGATCATCTTTAATTAGATGGCACAAGCTCCTGCACTAAAAGCCTAACAGGAGAGGAGCTATAAGTACTATTCACCTCATTCTCTACTGTCCCATGCTCAATGTCCAGCATGAACTCAAAATTATGCGATAGACCTAAAATAAAAATTAAAACAAAGTCATTATTGAGCAATAAAGAAATCAACAGATTCAGAGCTGATTCAGATATTGGAATAATTGCAGAAGTCAAACTTTCACTATTTCTGGATGACATGATACTGTATGTAGAAAATCTGAAAGATTCCACCAAAAAATTGCTAGAACTCATACATGAATTGAGCAAAGTCACAGGATATACAATCGATGTGCAGAAATCTGTTGCATTTCTATGCACCAATAACGAAGTAGCAGAAAAAGGAATCAAGGAATTGATCCCATCTGCAATTACACCAAAAACAATAAGATACTAGGAATATATCTAACTAAAGAAGTAAAAAATCTGTACTCTGAAAACTATACAACACTTATGAAAGAAATTGAAGAGGACACAAAGAAATGGAAAAGCATTTCATGCTCATGGATTGGAAGAAAAAACACTGTTAAAATATCTATACTACCCAAAGCAATCTACACATTTTATGCAATCTGCATCAAAATACCACCAATATTTTTTTCACAGAGCTAGAACAAACAATCCTAAAATTTGTGTGGAGCCACAAAGGACCTCAAATAGCCAAAGCAATTCTGAAAAAGAAAAACAAAACTGGAGACATCACAATTCTGATTTCAAGCTATATTACAAAATTTTAGTCATCACGATGGTATGATACTGGCACAAAAACAGATCAGTGGAATAGAGAACCAGAAATGGACCCACAACTATATGGCCAACTAATCTTTGACAAAGCAGGAAAGAATATCCAATGGGAAAAAAAAGACAGTCACTTCAACAAATTGTATTAAGAAAACTTGGGGCGCCTGGGTGGCACAGCGGTTAAAGCGCCTGCCTTCGGCTCAGGGCGTGATCCCGACGTTATGGGATCGAGCCCCACATCAGGCTCTTCAGCTATGAGCCTGCTTCTTCCTCTCCCACTCCCCTGCTTGTGTTCCCTCTCTCGCTGGCTGTCTCTATCTCTGTCAAATAAATAAATAAAATCTTTAAAAAAAAAAAAAAAGAAAAAGAAAACTGGAGAGCAACACACAGAATGAAACTGGACCACTTTCTTACACCATACACAAAAATAAACTCAAAATGGATGAAAGACCTTAATGTGAGTCAGGAAACCATCAAAATCCTAGAGGAGAATACAAGCAGAAACCTCTTTGACCTTGGCCATAGCAATTTATTACTAGATACATTATCACAGGCAGGGTAAACAGTAAAAATGAACTGTTGAGACTTCATCAAAATAAAAAGTTTCTGCACAACAGAGGAAACAACCAGCAAAACTAAAAGGCAGCCTATGGGATGGGAGAAGATGTTTGCCAAAGACATATCTGATAAAGGGTTAGTATCCAAAATCTACAAAGAACTTATCAAACTCAACACCCAAAAAACAAATAACCCAGTTAAGAAATGAGCAAAAGACATGAATAGATACTTTTCTAAAAAAGACATCCAAATGGCTAACAGACACATGAGAAGAGGCTCAACATCACTCATCATCAGGGAAATACAAATCAAAACCATGATGAGATATCATTTTACATCTGTCAGGATAGCTAAAATTAACAAGAGAGGAAACAGCAGGTGTTGTGAGGATGTGGAGAAAGGGAAACCCTCTTGCACTGGTGGTAAGAATGCAAACTGGTGCAGCCACTCTGGAGAACAGTATGGAGGTTCTTCAAAATGTTAAAAATATAACTACCCTACAATTCAGCAATTACACTACTAGGTATTTACCCAAAGGACACAAAACTACAGATTCAAAGGGATACATGCACCCTGATGTTTACAGCAGCATTATCAATGATAGCCAAACTATAGAGCGAGCCCAAATGTCTATGAGAATGGAAAAGAACATGTAGTGTGTATATGTGTGTGACATACACACACATATATAGTGTAGACACAATATGTGTACACAATGTATACACACACACACACACAGGAATATTACTAAGCCATCAAAAAGAATGAAATCTTGCCATTTACATCAACATGGATGGAGCTAAAGTGTGCTATGCTAAGTGAAGTAAGTTAGTCAGAAGGACAAATACCATATGATTTCACTCACAAGTGGAATTTAAGAAAACAGATGAGTATATGGGAAAGGGGAAGAGAAAAAAAAAGGAGAGAGGAAAACAAGCCATAAGAGACTCTTAACAACAGAGAACAAACTGAAGGTTGATGGAGGGATGTGGAAGAGGGATGGGCTAGATGGGTGATGGGTATTAGGGAGGGCACTCGTTACGATGAGCACTGGGAGTTGTATGTAAGTGATGAATCACTGAATTCTGTTCCAGAAACCAATATTGCACTGTATGTTAACTATCTAAAAATTTATATTAAAAAAGAGAAAAAAGAAATCAACAGATTCAGAGCTGATTCAGATGTTGTAATAATCACAGAGGAACATTAAAATAAGTATTATTAATATTCTAATGGGTTTAGTGGGAACAGACAGCATGTCTGAGAGCAGAGAGAAAGAAACTATGATTCAAATGGAAATGCCAAAAAAACCCCAATATCAATAATAAAAATATTAATGGTAAAAAATAAGATAAGAAAGAATTTGATATGCTGTTAGCTTGATTCTCTTACTTTCAGTAGCCCAGAAAACCATATAGGTATGTGCTTACTGATGAATTTTCCTGTTCACAGCATTTCCATAATTATATTTTCTTTGTTCTATTTTACTGTATCTTCAATATCTTTTTCTCCCCAAATAGGAGGTAAGCAAATAAACTTCCTAGTTTGCCATCTTGAATTGGATATACACATATTAACAAATTTTTCCATATATGTGTTTACGCATGCAAATACGTGTTATATGTATGTGCATGTACATGTGTGTGTGTGCGTGTCTATTTACATGGATTCTGATTCAGACAATTAACATACCTGACAATCCCTTTCAGTCCCAGACCTCTCGTGAATCTCTAAGCAGCTGTCTTTTAAACAGTAAGGCTGAATAGAAATAGTCTTGAATTCATATTCTGTTCTGCCTCTTCTCAGATGTCTTCCCTTGGGTAAATGATTTACCCTCACAGAATTTACTGTGTTGCCGAATGGGAGAAAAATAAAGTATCCAATACAAACGATCACTGAATGCTTGTAAAGTGCTCAGCCTAGGGTCCAACACTGAAAGTGGGTATTTTCATGAGTCATAAGAATTGATTTTCGTAATTGAATAGGGAGTTCCTCAAATTGTGAAATCTCATTTATATTCTTATTTTAAAATTTTGAAATCCTTTTATTACTATATAGACTATTTTTTTCTTAAGAATTACTGAGCATGCCCTTTTCTTGTGTTCTCCATTTATCTATGCTACTAAATATGCAGAGGGTGCCGTTGATTTTTTTTTTTTTTTTGCCGTTGATGGTTTTATCCGAATATTTATTTTCTGTCTTTTTAACCCTCATATTTTAGTTTGAAACTTTTCCTAACTCACATTGATGTGTCTCCTGGTAAGTAAATACTTCCAGTGATGACGAGGTGCACTTTAACCCTAATGAAAAGCCCATCCTTCTAATATTATAGACTATTTTCCAGAAACCAAATTTAGTAGCTCTGCAATCATATAATCCACTGGGAAGAATGGGTTGCAGCAGCATCAATGCCCACAGATCCTTCCTTTTTCCTGTGTAGGACATTAGTCATGACCAGTTACTACAAATCTTCCCCTCCCCCCAACACCCACATTCCAGAGCTATGGATTTTCTCTTCTCTGTTAATATCTTTAAATACAGTTTTTTGTTATTTGACTATGATATGATAAGTGGTATATATTAGTTTTTTTCAGAAAGAGCATCACTACCTTTTTCCTGGACACAATATGTCTTCCTTTCTCTATGCATGTTCTTTCACTACACAGACTCTTCATATTTGATTTAATTGCCTGTTTCCCCACCATCCCTTTGTTTTCTAGAGCATGACTTCTGATCTTCATGCTCTGTACTAGGACAGAGCATTATGTTTTTTTTTCACATAGTCTCACTGTTCCTTTAGCCAGCAGACCAGTCTGCGTTGAGATCACACATAATTTGTGAGTACCTCAAACAGGAAGACATTCACAGCAGGACACACTGAGGTTTATCGCAACTATTTCTCTTAGGATCCAAATATCTGGAGTACTACAAATATTGTCCCTTGTGACTCTCCCTGACAAGTTCCTGCAAACTATACCAGAAAACTGATAGATTAGCATACATTTTCACAGAAAACTTATTAGATTTGAACTCCTCCTTAGGTTTCATGAGTTGACAAAATTTATGGAAGCTTGATGTTAGCTAAGACTTTCCAGCAAACAGCCCATCAAATAAGCGCTATTTGACTGGTTGGTTGTATATGGATATGTGTGGATGTAGATGTGTATGTGTGCCTACATAACACGCATTTACCCTGGAAGTGAATTCCCCAGTCCTAGTCAAACCTTCATGCAGTCCTAACAAACACCATGAGTGGTTCTTAGACCACTCATCTGAGTCACTCCTGAAACCCAGCTTTTAGAAATTGTTCAAGTTAGTAAATGTTTACTGTTTTAAGTCACTAAATTTTGGAATAATTTGTTAAGCAGCAATTGATAACAGTCCAGTGCTAATGAACCCATATATCACCGCTCAATTAACATCAATTAGAGACTCTGCTTCCCTAATAGGCGACGAAGATAGTGTATAGCCTTTTAGTTGTAAAAGCCTGGCAATATTACTTGTCCTTCAAACCTCATTCCTGAGTACCTAGTCAGGTGCTGAACTGGATCAGGTTTCATGCTTGATGCTAAAACTTTTGCACTCAGCAGTAAATATTCAGAAACCACTAGCATCTATTTTTTTTCACTGATAGCATCATAGTTGAGTTAGATTCTTGTAGCATGCTGAATTTTTTTTTTCTGGCCAATATTACTTCTTTTTCAATCACTCAAGACACATCATTTTTCTAACTGGAGGTGACCTGTCAAGTTTATTTCCTAGTATCATCAGCAATTATTGTTTCAGTCTGCACTACTTTTGGAACACCTGTGTACATAGACCAAATAGATACTAAATTCTGTATTTTCTTTATTTGACCCCCAAGAAATATTTGAATAAGAACTGTGTCTCATTTGTTTTGTATCCTCAGTGTGTCTTTCTTTTCTTTTCTTTTCTTTTTCCTTTCTTCCTTCTTTCCTTCCTTCTTTCCTTCCTTCCTCTCTCTCTCTCTTTCTTTCTTTTAGAATTCATTCAGGATGTAGTTATTAGAATAGCCTAGTAGGTCCTGAGTTCCTCATGATTACATCTACTGGAGTGAAAACAAGCAAAACACAATTGAGTAAGCAATCACATTATTTTACATTATAAATAGTTATAAAGATAATGGAGAGAGGACTGTAATAGAGAAAAGTAGGAAAAATGCAGGTCCTATGTCCCTCTGAGGAGGGAATATTTAAATAGACTTCTGAAGAGAGGGAATCATTCAAGCAGATAAAGAGCCAGGCAGAGAAGCCAGGGATGAAGGAGACTATGATGCAGCCTAAGGAGAAACCTCCTAGACATCACCGAAACAGCCTGCTGATCAAGCAGAGCCTTGCTGATCAATTACTATGTAATTGCCAAGGGGAGGTTAAGGACAAGATATTTTTTATATTGTCGAGGTCTGATTTAAGGCAGAAGTTTCAATGTAGAGCTCATTATCATGGACAAAGTTCCTTATAAAAAATTTTAGTGTTGATGGAAACAGAGAGTTGAGGTTTTGAAATCGACTTTGAAGAAAAAACAGTTGTTTGATAAATCCAGTTGAGCCAGCGATCTCATTCTGATAAAGGAGCCCTTCACCTTGATGAGGGCAAGCTGAGTAACCTGCTTTTCAGTTTTAGAACTTTTTGAAACCTAAGGTGATTTTTCTTCCTGGACAAGAATTCCCTGGATGGTGAAATCATGTTTATGGAGCCAGTCTTCATTTTTTGTCCTTTTAAAGAGCTCTGATGTCGAAGATTTAAATCTTCAGTATGAGTTAAGGTGGAAGAACAACAGGGCCAGATTCTAGTGCTTCCTTCAGTAGCACATACACTAAAAAAAGGACCAGATTTTATTTAACACCCCATAGAGTGTGGTGAGGAACACATGCTCAGTGCACAAAAATCATCAGTGGTGTGTTTTAATGAGAATAGGGATCCCTGCTCGCGTTCTATAAGTATCATTCTAGCTTTCGGGTAGGGGATGGGTCAGACAGTGAAAAAGAAAACAACTGTGACGTTTTGCCTTCAGTCTAGTTCTCTACTAGGTTGAACACCCAGTATATGAAATGTGAGAGCTTCATATTTCTGAAAAGAAAAAGCATTGTATTTCTAAAAGGCCTACATTTCAAGATGAACCCAGAGTAGCAGATCTTCCTAAAAGCAACCCTGTGAGAAATAAACGACTTTGGTCCCTCATCATTCCAAACCTCTTTATGAGAAATTTTGTTTGGTTGTTTAACAGTAGAAAGAGAAATGGGGCAACAAATAGAGAGGCTGTTGTAATTATACAAGCAAACTACCATATTTTGGACTAATTCGGAAAAGTGGTAATAAAAACAAATCGATGTGCACATCAGACATTAAAGGGTGGGTGGTGAGTCTATAATTCTACCCTTATATCCTTTGTCCATTTTTTTAGAGATTAGTAAAGCAAGGAATATTGGAAATGAGCCTGAAATAATTCAGAAGTCATTCTTCTCTTTTTATTCTATTTAGTTTTTATAATGAGCAAGTTTATAAAATTTCACACCTGCAAGAGTTTTCATCTACATCATTACAGCCAATACTTGTGTCATCCTAAAGCCGAACTTCAATCATTTTACTTGCTCTTGCCTTCAGCTATGAAAAGATAGACTGTGAGTTTCCCATCATTGTGGTTGTCACCCTAAGGCAGGATGGCCACTTGATAAAGATATTGCTCAATGAAACATTGAATTTCTGATGTCTCAGATAGTATGATAATCTATAGTCAAATGATAATATTTTAAAAACCACTCCGCAGGATTTATAACATCTTTTCCTTTCTTTCATTTGCTATTACAGAGTTTAGGACAGATGGGGTAGAAAGACCTGGAGGCCACAATAACTTTGTGAAATCCAAGATCGGTATTGATCGTGCCTACACCAGTGGCCAGGAATAGTAGCAATAACTCCAAATAGTAGTAAAGACAGAGGGGGTGGAGCTACTGCCAGAGGCTGGTTGCCAATCCAAGTGTCCCAGTGTGTCACCATCTGGCACAAGTGTTAAAGGTTGCCAACCCCTTAAGTTAGAGCAATCATATGTATCAGCAGGTTTCCTGTCTTCTCTGATCGCCAACAGATTGGTTCAAGTACTACATTCTATTAAAATATGGTGCTGAGATACTTTACGTTGTTATGAAAATAGCGTTCAAAATAACTTGTTTAATTGTCCTTGAAATTAAGTGGAACGTTCAGATGGTAAGTAAATGTCTTTGTAAAGAGTAAAGGAAGTATTGTTGCCATTTTGTAATAATGAAATTGCTTATTAATGGTAAAAAGTACAACTTTGTTAAAGGAACTTAAAAAAAAACTGTTTTTTAAATAGCATTTTTCATTCTAATAAACCAACATTGATAAGATTAATGTGGTAATAATATCATTATAAAGTTTTATGATATTTTCTAGGCCAAGACATTGTCAACATTACTGAAAATAAGTACTGACCTATTTTTTTTATTTGATGGAAGACTTAGCTTAACATTTTGATAATTATATTGAAATACCTATTAAAATAAATCTATTTTTTTCTCAAAAGAGTAGAAAAGAAATATCCTGGAATTAAAATATTCAAAAGATTCATCTCCATGAATGAAAAAAAAAACCTCAAAAGTGAGATTATGTTAAATAGATCACAAGAAATGAGGCTCCTTTCTTGTGATTTTAAAAGATAACCTGAAATTTTTTTTTAAAAAAAAGGTTTATTTATTTATTTTAGAGGTAGAAAGAGCATGAATGGGAAGGGCAGAGGGAGAGGGAGAGAGAATCCACACTGAGCATGGAGCCTGACTTGGGGCTATATCTCAGGACCCTGAGGTCAGGACTTGAGCCAAAACCAAGAGTTGGATGCTTAACCAACTGTGCCACCCAGGCTCCCCTTATATTTTCTTTTCTTATGAAAAAAGTTATGGAATTATGGAGTTAGTAAACATTGACTGTATGGAATAAATAACATTTTTGCCATTACCAATCTCAATATCAAATATATACATATTTTATTATTAAAACAAAGATGATAATCTTCATATGCATATCTCTTTGGCATTCAAAATAATATCACTGTAGACATAATTTATAATGCAAGTCAAAATTTATAATGCAAGACTAAAAAGAGCATGGACAAAAGATCAAATTGGTAAAAAGAAGAAATGATCTTTTACAGCAATTCTTCAAAAGGCTCAAGGACTAAAGATAGGATAAGTTCACTTCATTGTTAAGATAAAAGCCTTTGGGGATTAGTTGAAAACTTTTTCTTGGATATCTAGAAACAGACCTAAAATTAGTGAGTCGTTCAAGTAGCTGAATTCTGAGTATGTATAACACCAATCCAGTAGCAATGTAATGGAAAAATAGGGCATTATATTATTATATAAGAAGATCTCAGTTATCAACTTGGTAAGATAAAATAATAATAATTAACATTTGTATGCTAGTCTTCGAGTTTCAAATATATCTCCAGAACCTAAAATTCTAGAGAATAGGGTGCCTGGGTGGCTCAGTGGGTTAAGTGTCTGCCTTTGGCTCAGATCAGGATCTCAGGGTTTGGTCCCACATCGGACTCTGCTCATTGGGGAGTCTGCTTCTCCCTCTTACTCTCCCTCCGTGCTCTCTCTCTCTCTCTCTCAAATAAATCATATCTTTGAAAAAAAATTCTAGAGAACACAATCTTCTTAATCATAAAGAAAAGTTTAACATAAATATAAATCACTTAGAAATGTATCAATTCAAATAATTTAATTATGAATTAGAACATTATCTAAAAGGGTTTTTTCCCACCAAAATGATTTTCCATAATTTTTTAAATTTTAGTATAGTTAGCATACAGTGTTATATTATTTCATGTGTACAATACAGTGATCCAATAATCCTACATATTGCTCAATGTTCATCATGATAAGTGTATTCTTAATCTCCTTCACCTATTTCACCCATCCCTCCACCTACCTCCTCTCGGGTAACCATCAGTTTATTCTCTATAGTTAAGAGTCTGGGTTTTAGGGGGTTTGTCTCTTTTTTTCTTCATTTGTTTTGTTTCTTAAATTCTACACATGAGTGAAATCATATGGTATTTGTCTTTCTCTGAATTATTTCACTTAGCATTATACCCTTTAGATCCATCCATGTCATTGCAAATAAGATTTCATTCTTTTTATTACTGAATAATATTCCATTATATATTATATATTATATATATATATATATCCATCCATTATCCATATAATCCATAATCAATATATATGTCACTTCTTTATCCATTCATCTATTGATGGACACATAGTTTGCATCCATATCTTGGCTATTTTAAATAATGCTGCAATAAACACAAGGGTGTCTATAACTTTTCAAATCAGTGTTTTGTATGTTTTGTGTAAATACCCAGTAGTGAAATTACTGGCTTCATATGGTAATTCTCTTTTTAAATTTTTTAGAAATCTCTATACCGTTTTCCAGAGTGGCTGCAATCAGTTTCCGTTTCCATCAACAGTGCATCAGGGTTCGTTTTCTCCACAACCTAATCAACCTTGCTGTTTCTTGTGTTGTTGATTTCGGCCATTCTGACAGGTGTAAGGTGATATCTCATTCTGGTTTTGATTTCCCTGATGACTAGTGATATTGAACATCTTTTCATATGTCTATTGATCATCTATGTGTCTTCTTTAGAAAAATATCTGTTCGTATCTTCTGCCCAGTTTTTTAAAAGATTTTATCTATTTATTTGACAGAGAGATACAGAGAGCCAGAGAGCACAAGTGGAGGGAATGGCAGAGGGAGAGGGAAGCAGGCTCCGCACTGAGCAGGGAGCCTGGTGCAGGGCTTGATCCCAGGCCCCTGGATCATGACCTGAGCTGAAGGCAGATGCTTAACTATCTGAGTCGCCCCGGCGCCCCTCTTCTTCCCATTTTTAACTAGATTATTTGTTATTTTGGTTTTGAGTTGTATGAGCTCTTTATGTATTTTGGATACTAACCCTTCATTGGATATGTCATTTGTAAATATCTTCTCCCATTCAGTTCTTTTAGTTTTGTTGAAATTTTCCTTTGCTGAGCAGAAGCTTTTTATTTTGGCTTAGTCTCAATAATTTATTTTTGCTTTTTTCTCTTGCCTCAGGAGACACATCTAGACAAATGTTTCTAAGGCTAATGTTAGAGAAATTATTGCCTGTGCTCTCTTCTAGCATTTTTATGGTTGCGGGTTTTGCATTTAGATCTGTAATACATTTTGAGTTTATCCTTGTGTGTGGTGTTAGAAAGTGGTCCAGTTTCATTCTTTTGCATGTGGCTGTCCAGTTTCCCAACACCATTTTGGAGACATTTTCCCATTGTGTATTCTTGCCTCCTTTGTTGAAGATTAACTGACCGTGAGAGTATGGGTTTATGTCTGGGCTCCCTATTCTGTTCCACTGATCTATGTGTCTATTATTGCACCAGTACCATTACTGTTTTGATTACTGTTGCTTTGTAGTATATCTAGAAATCTGGGATTGTGATGCCTCCAGTTTTGTTCTTCTCTTTCAAGACTACTTTGCCATTCAGGATCTTTTGTGGTTCCATACAGAAGTTAGGATTGTCTATTCTAGTTCTGTGGAAAATGCTGTTGGTATTTTCATAGGGATTGCATGAAATGCGTAGATTGATTTAGGCAGTATGGATATTTTAACAATATTTGTTCTCCCAATCCATGAGCATGGAATATCTTTCCATCTGTTTGTGTCATTTTCAATTTCTTTCATCAGTGTTTTATTGTTTTCAGAGCATAGGTCTTTCACCTCTCTGGTTACATTTATTCCTAGGTATCTTATAGTTTTTGTTGTACAGGTCTTTTACCTTCGTGGTTAAGTTTATTTATAGGTATTTTATTATTTTGGTGCAATTATAAATGGAATTGTTTTCTTAATTTCTCTTTCTGCTACTTAATTATTAGTGTATAGAAAAGCAAGGTATTTTGTACATTGATTTTTCTCTTCTGTGACTTTAGTGAATTCATTTACTAGTTCTAGTAGCTTTTTGGTGCTGTATTTAGGGTTTTCTACAGATAGTATCATGTATTCTGCAAATAGTGAAATTTTACATCTTCCTTACCAATTTGGGTATTTTTATTTCTTTTTTCTTGTCTGACTGCTGTGTAGGACTTCCAGTAGAATGTTGAATAAAAGTGATGAGAGTGGTAGCTCTCTTTTGGTTGTGTCTATCTAATTTTGATATCAGGTTAATGTTGGACTTGTAGAATGAATTTGGAAGCCCTGCTTTCTCTTCTATATTTTGGAACAATTTTGGGAGAATGAGTATTAACTCTTCTTTAAATGTTTGTAGAATTCACCTGTGAAGCTATCTGGTCTTGGACTTTTGATTGTTGAGTTTTTTTTTGATTACTGATTTGATTTCTTTGCTGGTAATCAGTCTGTTCAAATTTTCTATTTCTACCTAATTCAGTTTTGGGAGATTATATGTTGCTAGGAATTTATCCATTTCTTCTAGATTGTACAATTTATTGGCATATAATTTTTCAAATATTCTTTTATAATCTTTTGCATTTCTGGGTGCTGATTGTTTTTTCTCTCTCATTTCTGATTTTATTGTTTGAGTCATTTATCAGTTTTGTTGATCTTTTTAAAGAACCAGGTCCTGGTTTCATTAATCTGTCCTATTGATTTTTAGTATTTATCTCATTTATTTTTGCTCTAATGTTTATTTCCTTCCTTCTACTGGTTTTGGGTTTTGTTGTTCTTTTTTTTCTAGCGCCTTTAGGTGTAAGGTTATGTTGTTTATTTGAGATTTTTCTTGCTTCTTGAGGTAGACCTGTATTGCTATAAACTTCTCTCTTAGGATAGCTTTTCCTGCATCCCAAAGATTCTGGACCATTGTATTTTCACTTGCATTTGCCTCCATGTAGTTCTGTATTTCCTATTTGATTTCTTGATTGACCCACTCATTGTTCAGTAGCATATTGCTTAATCTCCATGTATTTGTGTTCTTTCCAGGATTTTTTTTCTTGTGGTTGATTTCTAGCCTAATAGCATTGTGGTCAGAAAAGATGCATGGACTTCAATCTTCTTTAATTTGTTGAGACTTGTTTTGTGTTCCAATATGTTATCTGAATGATCCATGTGCACTTGAAAAGAATGTATATTTTTGCTGTTTTAGGATGGAATTCCTGAATATATCTGTTAGATCTATCTGGTCCAATATGTCATTCGTTCAAAGTCACTGTTTCCTTTTTGATTTTCTGTTTGGATGATCTATCCATTCATGTAAGTGGGGTGTCAAAGTCCCTACTATCATTGTATTACTATCAATTACTTTCTTTGTTTGTTATCATCTGCTTTATGTATTTGGGTCCTCTCATGTTGGGTGCATAAATAGCTACAATTTTTATATCTTCTTTTTGGATTGTTCCCTTTATGATTATATAGTGTCCTTCTTTGTCTCCTAGTTTTAAAGTCTATTTTGTCTATGTAAATATTGTTATCCTGGCTTTTTTTTTTTTCAATTCCATTTGCATGGTAAATGTTTTTCCATCCCTTCATTTTCAATCTGTGTGTCTTTAGATTTGAAATTCATCTCTTGTAGGCAGCATATAGATAGGGTTTACTTTTTTATACTTTTTTATCCATTCTATCACCCTGTCTTTCAAATGGAGCATTTAGTCCATTTATATTCAAAGTAACTACTGATAGTATGTATTTATTGCCATTTTACTTGCTTTATTATTGTTTTTATAGTTCTCTTGCTCTTTTCTCTCACAGTTTGCTTGCTTTCTTTAATGATATATTTGGATTCCTTTCCCTTTTTTGCATATATTTTACTTGTTTTTTATTTGTGGTTACCTTTAGGTATATATGTAACACCGTATGCACATAGCAGTCATCTATATTACGTAGAATGTTGCTTAAATTCAAATTCATTCTTTACTTCTCTCCCCCCACCCACATTTTAGGTATATGATATAATACTTTACATCCTTTTATTTTGTGAATCCTTTGACTGATTTGACTTATTTTGTGCTTCCCACTTTTCTTACTCCTACTTATGGTCTCTCCTTTCCATTCGTAGAGTCCCCTTTAACATTTCTTGAAGAGATGGCTGATTTATTGGTATGAATTTCTTTGACTTTTGGTTTTCTGGGAAACACCTTATCTTTCTTCTACTCCGAATTATAGCCTTGCTGGATAGAATATTCTTAGCTGCAAGTTCTTTCTCTCAGCACTTTGAACATATCATGCCACTTTCTTCTGGTCTGCATAGTTTCTGCCAAAAAATCAGCTGATAGCCTTGTGAGTATGTATGTAATTGTTTTATCATGCTTCTTTTAAAATTCTCTTTGTCACTATTTTTTGCTGTTTTAATTACTATGTGTCTTGGTGTGGCCTCCTTGGTTTGATTTTGTGGGATCTCTCTGTGCCTCCTGGATCTGGATTTTGGTTTCCTTCCCCAGATTCAGGAAGTTTTCAGCTATTACTCCTTCAAATCAATTTTATGATCCCTTTTTTCTCTCTTCTCCTTCTGGGATCCCTATAATGCAAATGTCATTATGCTTGGTGGTGTTGCTGAGTACCCAAAGTCTATTTTCATTTTTTATTATTATTTTTTCTCTCTCCTGTTCAGCTTGATTGCTTTCCATTACTCTGTCCTCTGGGGCACTGATCGGTCTTCTGCTTCCTCTAGTCTACTATTTATTCCTTCTTTGTATTTTTAATTTCAGCTATTGAGTCCTTCATCTCTGATTGGTTCTTTTTTATGTTTTCTATCTCTTTGTTGAGGGTCTCCCTGAGGTCCTCCTCTTTTCTCAAGCAGTGAGTATCTTTATGACCATTACTTTAAATTATCTATCAGGCATATCACTCATCACCATTTCATTTAGCTCTCTTGTGATTTTGTCTTGTTCTTTCACATGGGACACATTTTTTGGTCTATTCATTTTGTCTAACTCTGTGTCTGTTTCTGCGTTTAGGAAAGTCAGCTAATTCTTCTGTTCTTGAAAGTAGTGCCTTACGAAGAAGGTTTCTGGTGGCCTATGATGCAATGGGCTCTGTTCACCAGAAACTGATGCTTTAGGGGTGTCTCCTAACTATGTTACATGTGCCCTACTGTTGTGGTTGAATCATGTTTGTCTTCAGTGCAGTTGTCTGTAATGATTCTCTTTGCCTCTTGTGGGCAGGGTTTGGTCCTTGTGTCGTTAGTGTTTAATCTGAAGCAGGCTTGGGCTTGATTTGAGTCAGACCAGGTGTTTGCCAGTAGTGCAATAGAACTAAACTGCAAGGTACTTTCCTTGAGTTGTCCCTTGAGAAGCTTTAATTGGTTGGTGGGGCCCAGAGTCAGACTAGATATCTGCCCCCAGCCCACTGCTGGGGCAGAAGTTGGACTGTTGTGTATGGTTATCTTCCCCTCTCCCCAAGGCAGGATCACTTTGAAGTGGTGCTGGTCTCTGGGGGGCTGCTTATGCATTACCAAGCTTGTGGTACCACTTTGACTGGGCTGTTGCTAAGGGTATATTGGAAGTTGGGGGAGTCTTCAGGAGAATGTGGGGGCAGGGTGTATTCGTTTGCAAAGTCTGTGCTGGTCAGCTGATAGAGGGGGAACTGCAGCTTCCTGGGAAAACTCTTGTCCAGGCTTGGATCAAGGGAGCCTGTCCATGGGAGAATGTGGGGGTGCGGCATGCTGTTAGCAAGTTAGGTAGAGAGTGTTCATGCTGAGCTGCTTTCCACAGGTATCTATGTATCTAGACTGGGGGACATGGGAGGGAAACGGTGCCCACCAGCTATTTCATTCTTAGAGAAGTTTTTCAATGATCCCTGCCCCTGCAGCACATGCTCTGAGATTAGTAAACATACCTCCTTCTTGTATGCCTTAGGCATTTTCCAAACTGCTGCTTCTATGCTGTATCTCAGTGGGGTTATTTGTTGTGCTGTCTCTTTAAAGGCAGGACCTCTGCCCTGCAAAGCCAAGTGATTTTGAAAGTTCCAGGTATTAAGCCCCACTGATTGTTGGGCTTCTCTGGTTTTCAAAGCCAAATGTTATGGGGATTCATCTTCTCTGTGCAGGTCCTTATGTCTGGGGTGCCTGGCTTGGGGATCTGTTCTTCTCCACTCTCAACACCTGCTTCACCCCTCCCTCCCAGGGACAGTCACATTGGTCCATTTGGCTCCTAACCATGTCTCTGCCCTTCTTACCCTTTTGGATGTGGTCTCTTCTCATCATTTAGTTATGGAGAATCTGTTCTGCCAGTTCTCAGGTTTTTTCTTATGTTATTTACAATGATGTGGGTGTTATCTAGTTGTATCCATGGGATGAAGTGAGCTTAGGGTCCTCCAACTCCACCATCTTCCCCAGAGATCTTAAAATGTTTTAATAGGAAATTTTCCAAATGTACTTATCTTTGATCTGAGTATCTTGATTATATATGTAGTAGAGACATACAGCTGGGAAAATGCTTAAAATCACATCCCACTGATTGCTAGTGGTGGGAAATTGGCATAATTGAAGATGTTTTAATATATAATATTAATATTTATTAAACTATAATTTTCAATATATTAAGAAACATTCTGTCATACAATGGATTCATTTTAAAATGTACTCAACTAATTAAGCAATGAGGGAGAATGTGAATATGCAGTTTAATAAGTAAAAGAAGAACTCAGTGTATGACTGCTCCATTAGATATAAAGCTGGATAAAGTCCAACAAAGCCATAATCTATAACCATTGGGATTACTGGTTCTACTTTACAGGAATCAAATACATCTTAACTATGGAAAACTCTTTAAGTTAGCACATAGCATTATAATGCCTGGCATTGTAAACCAATAGTATACAATGTCATAGTAAGTAAATCTCTAAGATAACTCTTGAGTTGTTTATCATCATATAGCAGTTAGAAATATACTTTTTCCAGTAAGTTTTAGATCTGTTTTGGCTTTTTATCCTCATGTGATCATAAGTAATCAGAAAAGATTTTTATTGTTCATAAAAATGTGATTTGTGTTCATGAATGTGTTTGTGAACTGGCCTGATTATTTATATAGTCTTACAAGAGTATTTATTAACCATACAAATCTTGAGTTTGCTCTGTACAGGCACACCTCACTTTACTGTACTTCACTTTATTACACTTCACAGATATTGCATTTTTTTTTATTAATTGAAGGTTTGTGGCAAGTTTGCACAGAGCAAATCCATTGGCACCATTTTTTCCAGAAGCATTTGGTCTCCTTGTATCTCTATGTCATATGTTGGTAATTCTTGAAATATTTCAAAATTTTTAATCTTCATTATTATATTTTTTATGGTGGTCTGAGATCAGTGATCTTTGATGTTACTATCATAAATATTTGGGGCCACCACTAATAGCACCATTATAAGATAGTGAAATTAATCAGTAAATATTATTTGTGCTCTAATTGCTGCACCACCTGGATATTCCCCTCTCTCTCTCCCTCCGCATGGGCCTCCCTATTCCATGAGATGTAATTTTGAAATTAGACCAATTAACAACAATATTGTTGCCTCTAACTGAAAGGAAGAGTCACAACTCTCTTACTTGAAATCAAAAGCTAGAAATGATTAAGCTTAGTGAAGAAGGCATGCCAAAAGCCAAGAGAGGCCAAAAGCTAGGCCTCTCATGCTAAGTAGTTAGCCAAGTTGTTAATGCGAAGAAAAAGTTCTTGAAGGAAATTAAACATACTACTCCAATTAACATACAAGTGATTTTTTTAAAAAGTGAAACAGACTTATTTATGATATGGGAAAACTTTTAGCGGTCTGGATAGAAAATAAAAGGAGTCACAATATTGCCTTAAGCCAAAGCCTAATTCAGAGAAAGGCCCTAACTCTCTTTAATTCTATGAAGGCTGAGAAAAGTGAAGAAACTGCAAAAGAAAAATTTGAAGCTAGCAGAGTTTGGGGCATGAAGTTTAAGGAAAGAAGCCATCTCCATAGCAGAGAAGTGCAAGGTGAAGCAGCAGATGCTGGTATAGAAGCTGCAGCAAATTAAACAGAAACTGTAGCTAAGATAATTAATGAAGGTGGCTACACTCAAAACCAGATTTTTGGTGTAGACAAAACAGCCTTCTATTGGAATAAGATGCCATCTAGGACTCTCATAGCTAAAGAAGAGCAGTCAACACCTGGCTTCGAAACTTCAAAGGACAGGCTGACTCTATTGTTAGAGACCAGTGTAGCTGGTGTCTTTAAGTTGAAGCCAAGGCTCATTGACCATTCTGAAAATCAAAGGGCACTTAAGAATCTTGTTAAATCTACTCTGCCTGTGCTCTATAAATGCAACAACAATGCCTGGATGACACTCATATGTTTACAACATGGTTTACAGAATATACAAAGCCTACTGTTGAGACCTACTAATCAGGAAAGGATTCCTTTCAAAATATTACTACTCATTGACATTATCACCTAAGAGCTTGGATGGAAGTATACAATGACACTAATATTTCATGCCTGCTAACACAGCATCCATTCTGCAGCCCATGGATCAAGGAGTCATTGTGACTTTCAAATCTTATCAGTTGGAAATATATTTCGTAAGGCTATAGCTTCCCTAGAGATCCTCTGACCTCCTCTGATAGTCTGGGCAAAGTAAGTTGAAAATATTCTAGGAAGGATTCACCATTCTTGATATCATTAACAACATTCATAACTCATGGGAGGAGGTCAAAACATCAACATTAAAAGGAGTCTGGAAAAAGTTGACTCCAACCCTCAAGGATGACTTCAAGGGATTTAGGACTTCAGTGGAGGAAGTAACTGCAGATGTGGTAGAAATAACAAGAGAACTTGAATTAGAAGCGGAGCTTAAAGATGTGAATGGATTTATGTAGTCTCATGAAAAAAGTTGAACAGATGAGGAATTATTCCTTATGGATGAGCAAAGGCAGTGGTCTCTCGACATGCAATCGGCTCCTGATGAAGATGCTGTGAAGACTGTGGAAATGACAACAGAGGATTTAAAATATGACATAAACTTAGTTGATAAAGCAGGGGCAGTGTTTGAGAGGATTGACTTGAATTTTGAAAGAAGTTCTGCTGTGGACAAAAATGCTACGAAACAGCATCACATGCAATAGAGCATTGTTTGTGAAAGGAAGAGTCAATCAGTGCAGCAAACGTCAATGTTGTCTTATTTGAAGAAATTGCCACAGTCACCCCAACCTTCAGCAACCACCATGCTGATTAGCCAGCAGCCATCAACATACGGGCAAGATCCTCCACCCGCAAAAGATTATAACTTACTGAAAGCTCAGTCAATAGTTAGCATTATTCAGCAATAACGTATTTTTAAATTAAGCATGTATATATTTTTCAAACATAATACAGTTGCACATTTAGTTGACTACAGTATTGTATAAACATAGCCCTCATACGCACTGGGAAACCAACAAGTTCATTTGACTCACTTTATTTCAATATTTGCTTTATCGTGGTCTTCTAGAACCGAACCCACAGTATCTCCAAGGTATGCCTATAAATCAAGAGCTATTCAATATTGAGCAAGTACAAATGTCAGAGAATTAAATTCTGTCTGGACATTTTTACACCAAATCACAGACTGGGCTCAGAAAAGCCTCTCTTATGTGATCTATTTCAAAGCTAGAAAACCAAATTCCAGAAACCTTCTCTGCCAGATTTCATGTGCAGTATCATTAAGTTTGGGTAAATAGCCATTTTCCTGAGGCTGCTCATATACGTCCCTTACCCGTCAGGAATTAACTTCCTTTACCACTTGTAAAAATGGTACTTTGCAAATCAGGTATCAAGCCAGAGCTATTTGAGCCAACATAGTGACATTTCCATACGCCACATGGCAAAGCATTTCACAAAATCCTTGGTGAGTATGGTCTGAAAGTAACATGTCCACATATGAAGTCAATCCTTGATTTTTAACAGTGGGCTTGCCATGCCTAATTAAATGAGAATCATTCTCAAATATGATGTTTCAGAAAGAGCCTTGGCTACACAATCCATTTGCCCAATCATATACTAGTAAATAAGAAGGCAAATTTTTATTGAATGCATACAAATGTCTCTATTTCCCTAAAATGTAAGCAGGCTCAAAAAACTGTCTTTAAATTCTGGGTAAGGACAAGAGAACAAAGAGGATAAGTGACAACCAGATACCATTAAAAATGTTTCATTTCAATTTAAAAATGTAGTCTGCTTACTAAAATGAGGGTTAGAGATAGTGACTCCTTCACATACCCATAAAAGTAGAGAATTTGAATTAAAATTTTGCCGACGGTATTCCACACAGATAAACATAGTTAAATTTTACTCATCAGTTCTTTAGTCCTGGCTAATTAATTCTTGTTCTTCTGGATTATGGGTCAGCAATGTGCTCTCATGGAGTACATCTGTTTCTGGACCATAAAGAAACCTGGATATAATGACTCTGTCCACTGATACAGGCTTAAAGTTACCTAAGTGAAATCAGCTTCGAAGCCTATACACAGCAGTCAATTCTTTAGCAATAGTGCAAAGTACCCAATACAGTTCTTTCCACAATGCATTGTGGTTGCCCTTTTATTGTTTAATGTACAAATTCTAGATGCAGCTTAAAGCAGAGACTTCAGGCAACCATCAGAGGGAAGCAAAAACCTGTTTGATAATTATACTAAATGATTGTGGTCAATTTATTATACCTACTAACCATATCAGAATACAGAAGAGTAAAATTCTTTATGGAGGGATAGTATATAGTTATTTCCTAAGAAATTGGTCAATGCTTCCCATGAGAGTAAGAATAAGCAATGGAATGCACAGTCACTGACAGATCTCCCAGGTATTTATAGAATGTACCAACCCTGAAATACTTCTATTAATAATATATTTTTTTCTTAACCTAGGATAATCTAAGCATCTTTTCTGATTTGACAACTCTTATGCAGGTCTCACAATTGTATTGATCTAATTGAAAATATGGAGCATAACAAGCAAGTCTATTTCTAGTGTCTCTTTTTATAAAGGAAAGAACAGATCTATATGATTTTTAAGAGGCTTTCTGGGAAACCTAAAAAAGAGTTTTAGGTATAAATATTTCCCTTAAACTTTTTATTTTTTTCTAAATGTAAGGTCTGATATTGGGACAGCAAAATAAAAATATTTATCATAAGATATCTGGCCACTAGATTAAGACATGGATGCCTGAACAGCACAATTTTAAAAAAAGCTGAGTTCTACATCTCAGGAAACTTTGTTCTATTTTAAATAATGAAGGGCATGATAAAGTTATCTCAAGATAAAATCATTTCAGTGGGCCATGGAAACGCTGCTATCTGGGCAGATTGCACAGAAGGGGAAAGATGATCGTTTATCATTTTAACAGTGAGAAAGCCAAATTCCAGTTTGGCATTAATATTCGGCAGTTAATGCTTCATAGCATTTTAAAAATAAACACATCAAACTGAGCCAACTTTGGCAAAAATATTTATACAACCCTTTGTGTCTGTATGGATCCAGTATTTGCAGATATTATAAGCCAAGACAAGTAAAATTCTCCTTTCTGCATGCATTGCAAATATTTTCATAATCATTCAAGTTTTGTTTTTTACTATCTTCTTTCAAATTATGGAATAACCAGACATTTTAAGACTACATTATTAATATATTGATTTAAAAAACACATTATTTTTTTACTCTGTTGACACATTTATGCTTTTCCCTAGGATACTCTGAATTATTCATGTTAATTATAATTTTCAAACAAAAGAAATAATATCTATTAAAAATGTTCAGTGGTGGTTCATTGAAAATGGCTATCATATTCAAGCATCTTGGTAGACTATCAAAATTCATAAATACATATAATTTTCCACTGCTGCATACATTTATTTTATATCTTTTTGAGGTAGTGAAATGACATTAATAGTACTATATTACCCAAAGGCATAGTCTCCTGAAACATATGAAAATAAGAAGCAAAATGTTTACATTAAAATTATGCTTGGTAGTCAATGTTTTACTATTCACAATTACTGAGAAATTAAACAAACAAAAACCATAATATTGGTAGAAACAACAGCAGCAAACCTTAAGTTTCCCATAGTCAGAAAGATTGAAATTCTGTTATACTCAGATTTTACTCCATAAACAAAAACAAAAACAAATTCTCCAGTTTAAATAGCGCTTTAAGTACATACACTTCTCCAGCAAGGCTGTTTACTTGGCCCCATCAGGTGAGTCCACTTACGTATTTCAGTGGATGATCCACAAAAGTACTAAACTCTAATTTGCAAATGGTTCAATAACATGACTTCCATGTAAATATAAAATGAACACATTTCACATATTTTATTTAATTTTAATTAACGAAAGAACCAAAATATATTAAACTGGTCCAAAGAACATTTGAGAAGTCAGATAGATAGATAGATAGATGATAGATAGATAATAGATGATAGAATGAAGGAAAGAAACAAAGAACAATATACAGCTAAGAGGTAGAGGTACAGATATATAATTTAATTAAAAAAATGTTTGGAAAAGATAGGTAGGTTAAATGTAACTGTTTTATGTCAATTAGACTGTAAACTGTTATTTTGGTAATATTTATTTTACTAAATAGAAGTTATTTGCATCTGTGCCTGACAAAATTCTACTAGTTGAGCTGTAAGTTCACTAAGCCTGGGACCTTCAGCCAATAATAAATAAAACTTCACTATGTATATTTAATTAGATAATCTTTGGGTAGCCTTTGCCTTTGTTATGACATGGTAAGGAAGTGCCACCCACACTTCTGTCTTCTAAGTTGAGAGTTTTTCTTACAATGTTTAAATAACTTTCAAAAGACATACTTTTACAAGAAAAATTAATTACTACAAATTCTATAAATTAGGGCATGTTACTATCAGGACTCTGAAGGTTGGACATCCCTAATTTGAAGTATATATATTCATCTCAGACATATTTATTTAATCAGTAAATCAGTGAAAAAGATTGTTATCACTTGTTATTGTGTACAAGCTACTATACAACTGTTTAAAAAATGTTCCATTCTACAGGTTCAAATATATTTAAAAGACCCAGAGAGGGAGTAAGGGCAAAGTCTCTTGGAGGAGCCCCTTACCTTGCTACCATTAGTTTAATTGCTGATCTCATTAGATAATTACTTAATGCATTGTTTTCTTTAAAATTTATTTTAAAAGAAAAATCAGGTATCTGAATCACATACAAGTGACCCACATTCAAATTCTTGAATGATTCCGTTTTCTGGCTACGTAGCTCTGATAAGACTTGCTTTCTGACGACAGCAACCTGATTACAGGTTTAATTATAAAATAAAAGCATTTAAAGGCCAACCTGGCAAATTCATTCTTATTTCAGTGCAGGAAAAATATATAATCAATGGTTTAGATTAATGTCAATTTTATTTGGTCACTTAGGATTCCTCACATAATAGGATTTTTCAGTTCTTTATAAAGCAAGTATGGGGGTTTAATAATATGAACAGATATGTTCTTTTTCCAGTCCACCACAGCTCTGCTCCCTTTCTTCCCCCTTGGAAATAAAAATAATGTCTAGAATCTGAAGATATTTAGTGTTAAAGTAACAGATACTTAAGCCATTGTTCTTGTCCTTTATGATCACAATTGGAAGGATAGCAACCCCACTTTCCTGTTTCATTTGCCACTTAGGTTAGAGTAAGACAGTAAGGGATGCGCTATGTAAGGTATTTGCCATATAAATTGACATTATTTTTAGGTCTGAAGAACAATGGAAGAAGAATGCACCAACTCTTTGCTACGTCTTATTCAGTCAAACAACAAATCTCACTTTCCATCTCTAATAGAAACATTAAGTAGCCCTGCAGTGTATCAGTGGGTAATATATAAACAGATATAAAATAAATGTATGTAGCAGTGGGAAATTGTGTTATATGTATTCATGTATTTCATGAATTTTCATGAATTTTGATAGCCTACTAAGATGCTTGAATGTGATAGTCATTCCTCAATGAACCACCACTGAGCCTTCTTTAAAATATTGATATTATTTCTTTTGGTTGAAAGTTATAACTAATATGAATAATTCAGATTAAGGTAAATGGTTATTGAGAAGCATAAATGTATAGACAGAGTAAAAAATGTATTTTTTAAACCAATATATGAATAGATTAGTGTTAAAGTGTTTGGTTATTCCATAATTTGAAAGTCTAAGATGAATCAGGACTGCACTCCTCTGGTCGTTTTAGGGGAGAATCTGCTTTCTTGCCTTTCCAGCTTCTAGAGTCTGCCTTAATTTCCTTGGCTCTTGCCCTTCTTCTATCTGCAAAGCCAGCACAGTAACAGTTCATATCTCTCTTGTTTTCTGCTTCCACTTACAAGGACCGTTGTGATTATATTGAGCACACCTAGATAATCCAGGATAGTCTTCCCATCTCTAGATCCTTAATTTACTCACACTTACAGAAGTCCATTTTGCCATGTAAGGCAACAAATCTACAGATTTGAGGGATTGGGACATTGGAAATCCTTGGGGAGCCATTTTCCTGCCTACCATACCAATCTCATCAATATTATGCTTTTTTTCTGAGTTTTGTGTTAATATATAATCTTTTTCATTGCCACTTTTTTTTCTCACCTCATTAGACTCACTGGTATAAAAATCTTGTCATTTCTAAATCTTTTTGGGAATTAGAAGAAGAAAGGGAATGATTGAAATGTTCAGGAGACCTCAGAGGGAAAGGATTTGAGTGAAAGGGGATAAGAACTGCTTTGATAAACCAATGTTTGGGTCACAAAAACAGCTAAGGTAATAAATTTTTAGTGTAATGTTTTAATTATAATCTCTAAACTTATATTTTATTCGTTCTTATTGCCATGTAACAAACTACTTAAAGACTTAAAACAACATGAATTTATTATCTAGTAGTTTCCATGAGTCAAGAGTCTGGGAAAGTTATTATGGTCCTCTCCTCATGGTCTTGTAAGGCAATTAAGTATCAGCTGGGATGTGTTCTTATCTGATGGCTTTCCAGGGGAAAAATTCATTTCTATGCTCATTCTGATTATTGGCAGAATACACTTACTTGTAGTTATATAACTATGGGCTCCTGATTGCTATTGGCCAACTGTTGGAAGTAACCCACGAATGCTAGAGGTAGTCTACAGTTCTCTGTCATGTGGCCTTCTCTCGACACTGTTTACAAAATGGCTCCTTGCTTCTTTAATCCCAGCAGGAGAATTTCTAACTCCTAATGAGTTTTACCTACAGTAATATAACCATGGTCATGACATCTTGGCTATATAATGTAAACTAATCAAAGGAGTGGTGTCCCATCACCTTTGCCATTTTTTAATGTTTTGGGTAGAAATAGTTTATGGATTCTGCCCATATCTAAGGAGGGGGATTACGCAAGACTACAAAGAGTATGATGCATTCAGGGGTCACCTTAGGGTATGTCTGCCACACAGATGTATAGTTATTTTTAAGTAATAGAACTCAGATAATTTTTAAGAAATTTTTATAGCTGATGCCATCATCTTGCTAAAGATTAGAAGACATACAGGGAAAATAACTGACACCATAGTTAAAGACATAGGATCTTGAGCTTTTAAGTAGTTTAGTTATTAACCATCCTTATCAATCTAGGATAAAAGAATGTTTGATTCTCAATGGTTATTTTTTTGTTATAACTTCAGTTACCTCTTCAAATGTTATTAACTATCAAATGTTAAAACATAAATATGAGTACAGTAAGAGTCACTATCCTCAAAAGCTCAGAGTCTGCTAAATGTAAGGACACAATTAAAATGCACTCTAATGCGTATTAAAATGGAAGAGTTTTTGTGATGGCACAAAGGAGAAAAATATTAAAAACCTTTGGTATCAGAAAAGTCCTTGCTGGAAAAGTCGTATTTGCTTGGGTTCTTAAGGATCAATCAACGTTCCATGGAGGTTTAGGGAAAAGTTATATTGCAGTGATGAATCTTCAAGCTGAGCAAAGAAAACAAAACATCCGAAGCATGGGAGCCAGTCATAAATTGGGATTCCCAAAAAAGAGACTGAGATAAGGAATTTTGAGGAGGTATGTTACTTGGGCAGTCATTCCAAGGTGTAGAAGCAAGGCACTGGGAAAGAGAAAGATGATATTAGGATGAAATGATTAAATAACTGCTATGAGAAATGGGAGTTTGATTCTGCTAGGTCCTTCTTAGAAAACAATATAATGCCTCCCCAAATTGTTTACTTGGTGGGAAGCCAGAGCATTTATCTCCTTCTTCTCTGACCTCAGTGAGAATTGTTGCAGGGATGTTCAGTCCTCCTGGCCTTCTACCTGTGCTGGCTTGAGGCTTAAGGTGGCACCTATGGTGCTGTAAAAAGTACTGGAGTAATATGGGAAGATGAGTCATTATGCCTGATCTATTAACAATGCCAGACAAAATTGTCCATGGCATCTGCAGGTGAAATTAGAGGTGAACCAAGGGATATGAAGTGGGGAACCAAAAATGATCACAAATGAAATTTAAACAATATGGTGCACTCAAGAATTCAGTGTAGCTATAAGAATTTAGTATAGCTGAAGCACTGGGTATGGGATAGAAATAGGGTGGGAAAAGAGTTTTGAATGACAGTGCAATAAGATATAAAGGGACAAACAGTTTGGACCCCAAATAAGACAATAGAACTAGGAATTGAAAAGGGGATGGAAAAAATACCTCATAATTCCACTAAATAATTTACCAATATTGCTATATTGGTTATTTCCCTCCAGTATACTTCAATGTATATATTTCTCGGTTGCTTCTAAACATATCATGATAATGTCAATGTATTATATCATTCTAAAGTACATATGATATACATGCATACATATATATACACATACAATTTCCTTTAAAACATCATTTCTAATGTTTCCTTAATATTTTTCCTGAATAAATGCCTTAATTTACTTCTTTTTACTGTTATTTTCATTTTTTTCCCAACTTTATCTGAGGAACAATATCTCTATGAATAAATTATATTTAATTACTCGGATTTTCTCTTAGAATACCTCTCAAATTGGCTAAAGGTAATTGATAGCTTAAGGGTACTAATAATTTCCCTATGTCTTGACCAAAAAGATTGAAACAAGTTATAGTTAAACGAAGAGTTAATGATAATAGTTATGACTATGTGGACGATGATAATATTGATCACAGAAATAATAATACTGTAGCTCTACTTCCAAGATTGCCCACCCTTCAAGAATCACACCCCTAGTTTTCACACTCTTGTATAGTTTTCTCCCTTAAGTCTAGGGTGGTTCTATGACTCATTTGTAACAAAGAGAATCCATTCCACATGATGCTGTGTGGCTTCAATGGTTAGTTTAAAATACTGTTATGGATAACCCCTGACTGCGGGTTACTTATCCTGTGGGAAGCCAGTGTCCATTTGAGAAATCCGTTTATCCTGAGACTACCATGTGGCAAGAATGTCAAGCTGCCAAGTGAAAAGGTCAATGGAAGGAGAGATGCCTGGATAGTACCGAGCTATTCCTGATATTGTAGATGAGGTACAAAACATGTGAATCTAGAAGAAATTATCTTAGCTATCCAGCCCAGTGAGCCTTCAGATAATTCCTGCTCAGCTATCAACTGATTTCAATCACATGAGGGACCACAAGTGAGAACTGCTCCACTGAGCTCAGCCAATACACACAAAACCATGAAAGATAAAACACTAATAAATAACCAGAAATTAGTAATAGTAAAGCAACAACTAAAAAAAAATGTATTGAGGATTTACTATACTCCAGGCATGATAAGGACTTTATAAACATTTATTTATTTCATCCCCAGCAATCCTATGCCATGTGTACCATAATTTTAGTAAAAAGGAGATGTGGGTTCAGAGAGATTTTACAACTTGCTAACAGACACACAGAAAATAAGAAGAAAGACTGAGCTTCAACTCAGGTTAATCTGAGTATAACTCTGCTTTTAATCATGTTCCTATTAAAGGATCTATAGCAATGTCCCTTAACAGTATTTATATATTTGCAAAGATTATTGATAGAAAATGAATTCTTATTATGGTTTTAGGTTTTATAACTACTTTTATAGTGATATACTTTTTGTCTAAGAACACAGGAAATAAATTTGTGAATGAACAATAATGTCAATAAAGTAATAATAGCATGTATTTATATAAATCACACTTTTTTTAAGAGAGAGAGAGTGCACACACAAGCAGAGGAGGGGCAGAGGGAAAGGGAGAGAATCCTAAGTAGGCTCCACGCTCAGTACAGTGCCGAAAATGGGGCTCAATCTCATGACCCTGAGATCATGACCTGAGCTGAAATAAAGAGTTGGATGCTAAACAACTGGGCCACCCAGTCATCCCTATATAAATCACTCTCCTGCATGCTTTTTATATATCTCATTTAATTCTCCCAACACTAATGATAGCAACTATTAACAGCCATATTTTGCAGATAAGCATTTGAGGCACAGAAAGATTCAGTATCTTGCTGAACTAGTAAGTAGCAAAGTCAGACTTGGAACAAAGACAGCCTCGTTCTAGAGCAGTATGTATACTTAAGCAATGTATATTGTGCCATATAAATATAATGTTAATATTTAAAATATTCTGACTCTTAAAATTAGTCGAACCATCACAAAGTACTAGTATTAATTTTTGAGAATTCATGTATTCACAATAGCCAAAATATGGAAACAACCTAAACGCCCATCAGTGATCAGTGGATGAATACATAAAGGAAAATGCACAAAGAAAATGTGATACACACACACACATACACGCACACATATTTATAATAATATTATTCAGCCTTAAAAAAGAGGGAGGTTCTGTCATATGCAACAGGATGAGCCTGAATGACTTCACGCTAAGTGAAATAAGCCAGTCACAGGAAGACAAATACTGCATGACTTCACTTATATGAGGTATCTAAAATAGTCAAACACCCAGAAACAGAGAGTAGACTCATAGCTGCTAGGATCTGGGGGAAAGGGAAGTAGAGAGTTGCTTTTCCACAGATATAAAGTTTTAATTATGCAAGAGGAATAAGTTCTGGAGATCTGCTGTATAACATTGTGTCTATAGTTGAGAATACTGTATTGTGCACTTAAATATTTATTTTTTATGTATTTATTTTCATTTAAATTCAAGTTATTTGACATATAGTATATTATTAGTTTCAAGGTAGAGTTTGGTGATTCATCAGTTGCATATAATATGCAGTGCTCATGACATCAAGTGCCCTCCTTAATGCCCTTCATTCAATTACCCCTCCCCACCCAGGTCCCCCCAGCAACCCTCCGTTTGTTCCCTATAGTTTAGAGTCTCTTATGGTTTGCCTCTCTCTCTCTCTCTGCTTTTATCTTATTTTATTTTTCCTTTCCTTCCCCTCTGTTCATCTGTTTTGTTTCTTAAATTCCATATGTGAGTGAAGTCAGATGGTTTTGGTCTTTCTCCAACTTATTTCGCTTAACATAATACCCTCTAGTTCCATCCACATCATTGCAAATAGCAAGATTTCATTCTTTTTGATGGCTGAGTAATATTCCAATTGTGTATATATGCCACCTCTTCTTTATCCATTCATCCATCAATGGACACCTGGGCTCTTCCCATATTTCAGAAATTGTGGACATTGTTACTATAAACATTGGGGATGCATGTACCCTGTCTAATCACTATGTTTGTATCCTTTGGATAAGTACCCAATAGTGTAATTGCTGGGTCATAGGGTAGCTCTATTTTTAACTTTCTGAGGAACCTCCATACTGTTTTCCAGACTGGCTGCACCAGTTTGCATTCCACCAACAGTTTAAGAGGGATCCCCTTTCTCCACACCCTTGCCAACACCTGTTATTTCTTGACTTGTTAATTTTAGCCATTCTGACTGGTGTGAAGTGGTATCTCATCGTGGTTTTGATTTGTATTCCCCTGATGCAAAGTGATGTTGAGCATTTTTGCACTTAACTGTCTAAATCTCATGTTAAACATCCTTACTATAATTAAACACAAATTCATGTAGTACCAGAGAAAATATGCCTTGTGATAAATAATTAAGAACACGCTAAATAGCACATATTTTAGATAACAGATACTAAAGATTACATGGCTATAAAGCATATTTATGTCAGTTTAACTTTGTAATCATCATCTTTAAAAATCTTGAGATGATGCTATTTTTGTTTTGTTGTTCCCATTGTTATTGTTGTTGTTCAAATCTAAAGAGTAAATGAGATCCTGGTAATGTACAGGATATGAAATTCGTATCTAAGGAACTGCAAAAATGAAGTCCTATCAGCCTAACCTAATTCCTTATTAGTACATGATTAAATCTGTATTGTGCTTCATTGATTGTCTGCTCTGCAGGCTGCAAAAGGCTCAATGTTTATTGAATGCAGATTTATGATTGGAGATGAAGAATGAACCAAGAGCTAGAATGTTCCTTAACAGTATTAGTGTTTGAATTTCATATGACCTCCCTGTCAACAAGGACAGTGATATTTCTCCAAGACTTTTATTGGTGAGACTTATTTTCAAGGCCCAGTAAATGGAAAAGCAGGTACAATGTCAGGCTAAAGGAAAACACTGAATCCTATTTAGAAGATTTCATGTATACAGATGCCTGTTTGCCTAACTGCTTCCTTTTCTGGACATTTTGTTGTCTATTTCAGACCTAGGTTCACCAACTGTGTACTTATTGTGCATAAAATCAGCAGTTTATTGGAATTGTAAACTACCTCTTTAAAAAAGAATTCTAATTCTATTTTAATACTTAGCTCCAAAAGCCACTGTATTACTTTGCTAGGGCTTTAATAACAAAGTACCATGGACTAGTGGTTTAAACAGCAGAAAGGCTCCTTAGCCATCCTCCCCCATTTGTGTTGATGTCTTAATCTCCTCTTATAAGGACACCAGTCATATTGGGTTAGGACCCTCTGCAATGATTCTCTCTAACCTTAATTACCTCTTTTCAAAACTTTATCTCCAAATATAGTCACATTTGAAGGTACTGGGGGCTAGGACTTCAACATATGAAATAAGGGGGGGGGGGCAAAATTTAGCCCATAACAGCTACCCTCCCTCCACTGTTGCTCAATCCTATCCACCATAGGTGCTTTGTGTTTTCTACAGAGAATCCACGACTCAAGAAGCCGACCTTGTAGCAATCCCTGTTCCGCTGAAATCAGAAACCGCATACACGTCAAAAATGGCCAGAGAGGAAAAAATTAGTGAAGACATCAAACACCTTTTCAAAGGCTTCTAAAAGGTAAGGACTTCCCAGATATTTCAGGACTGATCTATACTACTCTATCTACTTCTAATCATGATGGTAACTTCTGTGAAAATTTTCCACGAGGAGCAGACAAAAATTTTCAAATAATACCGGATATAATCATATTAAGGAAACAGTACAAGTTATTTACCAAATTAAGTAGCTGTTTTTCAGTAAATTTCCTCTTATTAAACATTATGAAAGAGAAATGTTACAGTACTGAATGGAGTTATAGGGTTTTACAATGTCTAAAGTATGTTGATGGAAATTACAGACAGTATCACAGGAAATAAAGAAAGGGGGGGAGGTAGGGGGAAATGGAGATTATAAAGGCAACCAAAATAGGCTTTACAAACATTACAAGTTTCCTATGGATGGCTATGGCTGATGGCAATTGCACTCAGGATTGAATGTTAATACATCAGGGTCTAACTTTTCTCTCTATATTCAAAGAATCTGTGCAACTTCCAGAGGACAAACCTCATAAGTACATATTAGCCCTTCTCTTGTTGCAGTTCCTTTTCTATCCTTGCTAAAGGATATTGCCCTAATTCAGCAGTCAAGTCAATTCATATTAACCTGACATATAATGGACAAATGTGTTTCTGGATAATATTCACGAAGAACTTATGTTCTAGAGGAGGAAGTAGGATATCCATACAGAGTGTAATGAGACTAGATAGCATATAATAGCAATAAACACTGAAAAAATGTATAGTTTCAGAATTCTGAGGAAAGAGCTTTTTGTGTGAACTGAAATATTTGGGAAGGATTTGTGATGGAGATGACAATTGTATCGGATTTCGAATTGTAAAATAGATTTTAATTCCAAGAAAAAGAAATAGCATGTGAAAACATGGCGAAGGAAAAGAGTGAGGCTTCTATGAAGAACAGTGAGATTTGTTTGGCTCAAGTAAAGGGCAGATGAGGGCAATAAAATTGAGAAAATTTGACCTAAACTCAGAAAATTTGAATTTCACCTTTTATGCGAGATAATTCTGGAATGAGGCCTTTGAAGAGGAAGTGAGTGCACAAATTCTATTGTTTATTTATTGGGCTCTAAAGTTATTATAGTGGGCTGGGGAACCTGGATGGTTCAGTCGATTGAACATTTGACTCTTAATTTCGGCTCAGGTCGTGATCTGAGGGTTGTGGGATGGAGCCCCACAGGGTCGTGTGGGGCTCAGCGCTCAGCAGGAGCCTGCTTGTCCCTCCCCCCATGCACCTGTGTATGTGTGTGTGTGTGTGTGCGCGCACACGTGCACACACACGCTGGACGCATGCATGCACTCTCTCTCTCTCTCAAATGAATAAATAATAAAATATTTAAAAAACAGGAATTATAGTGGGGAAAGTCTTTGAAATTGATTTTTTAAAGATGAGAATTGATGTAAGCAAGGTGAATTCTGAGGCGAGAAGGAACTATTGCTGGAGTCATAAGACATTCTGCCTTTATAATTGCATAGCTAATGGTGGTGATTCTTTTGGTTCTCAGAAAGCCCAGCTTGTTCATTCTCTTTAAACATATGGGTGGATATACTTTGGGTTGACACTCACTGATGAAAGAAGACAAAAAAAATCACTAAATATTCTCAGTATGGGGGCGCCTGTGTGGCTCAGTCCTTACGCGTCTGCCTTCAGCTCAGGGCGTGATCCCAGGGTCCTGGGATCGAGCCCCACATCAGGCTCCTCCGCTGGGAGCCTGCTTATTCCTCTCCCACTCCCCCTGCTTGTGTTCCCTCTCTTGCTGGCTGTCCCTATCTCTGTCAAATAAATAAATAAAATCTTAAAAAAAATATTCTCAGTATGTAGTTACTGTGAAGGAACATGTGGCAATGGCATATGAAATTTTGTGGAAGATAAAGAGAATAGTCCTTGGATCATTTTCAAATATGTTAGAGCTATGTTGTCCAATATGGTAGCCACTAACCATGGTGGTTAAATATAAAGTAACTAAACGTAAATAAAAATCCATTTCCTCAGCCATACTAGCTACGTGTCAAATACTCAATAGCACATGTTGCTAGGACGCTTCCATCATCATAGTATTGGGCAATGCTACTTTAGTGTGGCTTCAGTGGATTAACAAATTAAGAGTGCATAAGACATTTGAGACTTAGGAAATGTATAATTAATTACAAATACATACATATATTCATTTTACTTTATGATGTCCTACTGAACAATGTTAAGTGTTAAATAAGGTAGTTTAAGAATAAAATTTAAATATATATACCTAGGTACATTTAATTCTGTTTAAATAATGCAAATTTTATAGAAAGTTTATCTTATATATCAATTATTGAATGAACGTTTTGAAAAAATACGTTTGCTTTCGGAATATTTGGAAAGTTCTGAATATCAATATATGGAAAATGTTTATTTTATAAATGTGTACTTTGAGATTACATATGCAGAAGTTCAGTTGTGAAAATATTCATCCTTCAGAGTCTAAAACACATATTTGCAGCTTTCCTTCCACTGAAGACCACTGGCTAAATAGGTGATCAAGAACAATAAGAATAAGCAGCCTGTTGGAAGGTGTGGTGATAAACTATTGCTAAAAGGGGCTTGATTTATAAAGTACCAATGGTCTTACCTTATTGTAATCCGGTATTTTTAAATTGTTTTTATGCTTTCTCTGAGAGCGAGAGATCTATTTTTAAATTTTTCTCCCACCCTCCCTTTTTGACCTTTTCTTTCCCTTTTCTATTCAAATATATTATATAGATTCCTAATTTGCTTTAGGGACACAATTCTGCATAGATAAATTTATTTAATAGCAAAGGCGGCCATCATAGCAACTTCTAATGTAAGCTATAGGAATCCATGGGAAATTGAGGAATAGAACATTGAAATTTACTTTTGTAACATTTAAGCACTTTTCTTGAAATACTGGAGCAATTATTTTGGTCTCCCCATGAAAAAGAAAAAGCTTTGGTGTCCTTCCTTTCCTTGCTGCTATCATTTTGCTGCCAAAGTTAGGTTTCTTGAACTTTCATAAAACATTGAACATCAGAAACTGAAGACAACAGCACGGGTACAAAGCACTTTGAACATCAAATTGGACTAATCAAGAAATTGTGAATGAAAGACATATTTATTGATTGTTAGAGGCAATGTGTTGCCTTAACATTCATGTCACTCTGTGTATATGTCTTTGATTTTTCAAAACATCTCAGTTGCTTCTTATCATTCTTAGGTGTTTATAATTTTTTTTTCATTTTTGTTTCCTGCAGTGGTTTTAAGTGGGTAGATTACTGAACCTCTTGGACTCAAGATGAAAATCAATTATCTTCTAATGAATTCTTACACTTCACATATTTCTGCAGTTACAAAATTAATTGGGTGTAAATGAACAAATTACTTATCTTACTTTAAATTTTTAGTTAGAGATATGACCCAAGAAGTATTGCAGGATTCTCTGAGAATTCATATTATGGAAATTTTACAAAACCTATAATGGCAGAGAACATTAAGTCCCAAAATTGCAGCTTAGCCTGAGGATGACCTTTATGAAGTCTAGTAATGTAAAACTGTATTTCTGAAAATATGATGCCTTGGGTGACAAATGAAACTTTCTCTCCAACTAGATACAAGAAAACTTATTTTCAGTGTTTATGATGCAAGAATCCAGTATGTACAACATGTAGTATTGTGGGCACTGGTGTTATGCTATAGAAAGGAATTTTCACTTTAAAGAAGTTAATGTTACTCAAAATATAGAAACTAATTAGCAGAAACTATTGACTTTCAACATGCATTTCAATCATACAGCTGTTCTATTTCTAACTTGCTCTTTGATATATATTATTTTTCCTTAAAATATATTTCTGTGATTTTGTTACTAAAGGGAAAATGTATTAAATGGATGTGAATTATCAAAAATGAATTGATTATGCTAAATTCATTATTTGAATTTTTTGAAATCTAATTAGAACACTGATTTTAGAGAGACATTTATTTAAGCCTACATTTTACCACACTGTATGTTTACATTCCAGATATAATTTGTTTTTGGTATATTGTTTATAAACTTTCTTTTATTATATTTTGTATGTAACTTTTGTTTATAACTTTTAATCACAGAATTATAATCCCAACTTTGAATAAACCTGGATGTTCATTATTCACCTTCCTCATTTTTTTTTTTTAATACCTAGGATATCCTAATTTAGGATAAGAAACTTACTACTCCAAGATAGATTCTTTTACCTTTAGGTAGGAATGAAAGTTCTTCTTTATAGTGACCTACATTCATAGCCATTGGTTGTAGTCTTCCCATGTAAATGCATTAGATCTTAAAAATCTGCTGAAGGTGGGGCCCCTGGGTGGCACAGCAGTTAAGCGTCTGCCTTCGGCTCAGGGCGTGATCCCGGCGTTATGGGATCGAGCCCCACATCAGGCTCCTCCGCTATGAGCCTGCTTCTTCCTCTCCCACTCCCCCTGCTTGTGTTCCCTCTCTCACTGGCTGTCTCTATCTCTGTCGAATAAATAAATAAAATCTTTAAAAAAAAAATCTGCTGAAGGGGACTTCATATTACTTTGTAATCTTTCCTTTCTAATTAACATTTATTGAAAAAACTGAGCCAGATCCTAAAATTCAAAGATGAGGTGGACACAGAACTGGATCTCTAGAAATTTGAAATTATAGTCAGTTAATAATTAACCACGCATCTCTATGTATTTTCCTTCTCAGTTTCTTATTAAGTATCTTGATCAGAATTTTTTTGAGGTCTAGCTATCCTCCCCCCAATTACCAGTTTGTATATTAATTCCTGGTTAGTTTCCCCTCCCTTCTTCCATCCTCTTTTTTTGTTCCTTCCATCCTTCCTTCCTTCTTTCTTTCCACCCAATGATTGCTATTCATTGGGATGAACTGGGTTATTTATCATATCCTTTTTCACACGGTTTGTGCAATGACACTGATTTTCCGATTATTTTCAATCAAGATGCGGTCATTTTCTTATTTTTAAAAATCATTCTTGGCTTTTCTCTATTAAAAATAATATGTATGTTAAAAATACAGAAAAATGTGTCATCATGAGATGATATACCCTAATTTATATCAACATAATGACATTTACATCCCTCAGATTAAGGAATATAGATGAATTAAACTTCATTCTTACACATTTATGATAATGTATAAGGAATAAACAAATCTGATGACTACAGTAACCTTGTAATTTGAGCTCTGTTTCAGTTTATTATTTATGGTAGTCAAAAAACTCATTTATAAGATGACTTCATGGTAAAAAAAAGTAATTATGCATACTGAATATGTATATTACTTAATTGACTAAAGCAATGAAAATCTCTTTTATTGCTTAATGCACTCGGCATTTTTAAAAATAAGTTTGCATAGCTATATTTCTGACTATAATTATGAGTGAAAGCTTGAAACTTCACCATCGACCTGACTGAAAAGAGACTTTAGGAAAAAATATATGGAAATAGAAAAGTACCCATGCCTTTCAACTGTGGTAATGAACTGAGGAAGAGTCAGAGCCCGAGCGTGCTATGGAATATGCTAATCCTTTGAATGCTGCTCAGATAGTTTTCATCTGGCTGATCGGCAAAGCACAATGGCTCCAGGAAGACTGTCCTGATGAGACGGCTGTTTGACTGTAGGCTCCAAATTGCAAATTGCAACCTACATAACATTCTTTCTCCTTTCCTGGGTTCAGATCAATTTGGCTTGATAATGCCACTACGCATCACTCTGCACAATTCTGCTAATCCCTCTGCAGAAAGTTTGAGAGATTGAAATACTCCAGTAAATAACTGACCACTGCAGTTAAAAAATAAAAAGAATCTGCAGTTTAAGATGTCTTAAATTTTAGGAAAATAAATCTATATTAAAATAAACCAATAATTTGCAGTATATGAAAATAAATTACTTTGGAGAATAGCAAAGCCAGTTTGCTGTACTTTTCTTAGAGGATGCAGAGAAATGGGGAAATGTCATCCTAAGGAGAAATCAAGAATGAACCCAGTTGAGGTCTTCTGCGTTTCATAAACTTCTCCTTTATTAAGTGGAAGAGAAAAGTAAAGGAACAAAAAGAGTAAGTTGTCATTTTGGGAAACTGTATATTGATCTGACATAAAGGGACTTTTACCTTTGTCGGATTAATGGTTGTATTTTGACCTTTGTTAGAAGTAAGAGAGAATAGCTACTAGACTTGCAAGGTTGTAAGCACGCGTTTGGGATGTCCCTGCTCTCAGCACATACTCTCCTCTGGAGACACTGCCCAAGATGAGCTCAGCAGAGCTACACATATAAAAAAGGCTTCTATTTAATCTTAAAAGGAGCCTAGGTACCCTTTCTTCCCCATCTCCCAGAATTCTCTTACTTCTCTGACTCTAAATGCACCTATTAATGTGATATATATGAACTGGCATCCTAATACTGAGGATCAGAAATTTTCCTCATCAATAAGAGCAAAAATATCACTTTCACTGCATAATCTTCAAGAAATAAAGTTGCAGGAGCACCTGGGTGACTAAGTTGGTTGAGCATCCAACTCTTGGTTTCAGCTCAGGTCATGATCTCAGGGTGGTGAGATCCAGCCCAGTGTTGGGCTCCCTGCTCAGTGGGGAGTCTGCTTGAGATTCTCTCTCCCTCTCCCTCTGCCCCTTCACTCACTTGCACATGCATGCACGCTCTCTCTCTCAAATAAATAAACTTTTTAAAAAAGTCATGCAAGAATATATTTGCAGGTTAGAAAAATGTGAAGTTCAGTAGTTTTGTTAAACAACTGATTATCCAGTTTTTAGTACAGCAGTCTCAGAACCACATAAACATAATTTGGATCCTAATATTATGTGGCATACTTAGATTAGCAGCGAAGTCATTGATTTTGAAACATATTTATATCAATATATTAATATATGCTCTTCCAAAACTCCTTGGGTAATTATGCAGTTTATGTGTTTTTTGAGAAATAATGGGATATTAAAATTATAGGGCTTTTAGAATAGAAATACCCTAGTGTGGTGATCCTCAAAGTATCGTGCCCACAGCCCATCTGTACTCTCCACTCTGCCCTGCGAGGTCCAAATTTGAGATTTGGCACTCAGCTAAGAAACCTGACTACCACTTAATCATTAGCACTTGAGATCAGGGTAGCTTTTTGAAATATCTGTGTGTTTTGCTAATCTTTACAAAGCTTGGAATTCAGAATGAGAAAGCTGTACTCTGGCATTAAAGGCAAGTTTAGTGATTGTTGTCAGTCCTATTTCCTTTAAGAATGTTTTGCATAGGGGCGCCTGGGTGGCACAGCGGTTAAGCGTCTGCCTTCGGCTCAGGGCATGATCCCAGCGTTGTGGGATCGAGCCCCACATCAGGCTCTTCCGCTATGAGCCTGCTTCTTCCTCTCCCACTCCCCCTGCTTGTGTTCCCTCTCTCACCGACTGTCTCTATCTCTCTGTCAAATAAATAAATAAAATCTTAAAAAAAAAAAAAAAGAATGTTTTGCATAGGGGCGCTTGGGTGGCTCAGGCGTTAAGCGTCTGCCTTTGGCTCAGGGCGTGATCCCGGCGTTTCGGGATTGAGTCCCACATCGGGCTCCTCCACTGGGAGCCTGCTTCTTCCTCTCCTATTCCCCCTGCTTGTGTTCCTCTCTCACTGGCTGTCTCTGTCAAATAAATAAATAAAATCTTTAAAAAGAAAAAAGAATGTTTTGCGTGATTTTGTGATTGTTACATGGATGCCTTTCCACTGACTGTCTTCAACTTAATATGTCATTGTTTTCAGTGGGTTTCCATTGGCAGATCTGGGTAGCAGTTTGATTTGAGTACCCCTTTCAGTATTCCTCTGCCAGCCTGAGCTTCTCTTCTTGCTTTAGCCCCCACCAAGGCAGCATTCTAATTAGTCCCCCTCACTGGCAGGTATCCCACATGGAAGATGTTTTGCAACCTGTACTTTCCTACAATAAAATAGACGCTTTATGTCCCCTTCTCTTGGTGACATGTTGTCGCTAATGTGATGCTAGGTAGTCATGAGTTAGATAAGGCCACATATTTTGTATACCTGCTGGGTAATAAGACTGTATTTAGCAAGGGCTTTCTGAGGACAGTGCCTTAAGTTGTAACTAATGATACATGGCTGGCCAGTGCAGGAGATATTTGTATTCAGGCCAGAGGCCTTTGTATTCTGTTTAAATTATAATATGTAAGCAGACTCTTCCCATTGTTCTATTTGCTATTTTTCCCCTGAATTCTAAAAGCACCTATAAGCTCTTCTCCACTAATTTTGGAAATTAAAAAAATATATAAATCTTAGTGGTTCCTTTAGGATTTGGAAATAATACTCTTCCTCTTAAAACTAAAACTTTTATGTCAAGTACTAGAGCAAAATTTTTCTGAGTTTCACCTTAAATGAACTAACAATAACTGTCACCTAAAACTCAACATGATTCTTGGCCACATCAGAAATAGCCCACATGGCAATATGACATATGTTAAATACAATTATTAAAATATACTTAAATATTTTTCCAGTTAATAAAAAGGGGGGAGTATTTTGCTACGGATTACAGAGGACTGTATTCTAGTCCCACCTTCATAAGCTAAGATGACCTTTGATAATCCATTACTGGACATGAACTTCCTTTTCTCATTTTTAAGCTAAGTTGACTCCACCAACTGGTCTCAGATTCCTTTTGCAGTGAAAATTATACATCTTTTATGTGAATTTGTAAAGAAGCAGCAAACTAGATTCATAGCTTTAGAAGGCAGAATAGTCAGTTATTACCTCCTGCCATTTGTTTAGAATTAAAAGTTGACATGCATTAATGTTAGAAGATGTAGAAGAAATTAAATGTGAAGAAACTTCTAGCCAATTCCCTTTCCTGGTACAGAAATCAACAAGGAAAAGGTGGAAAATTCACTTTTTCCCTTTCCTTTTCTACTTGTGAGTACAAAGTAAAGTTATATTTGGGTTCAAAGAATGCAGAGAACATTTAGGGGAAAATCAAACATTTAGTTACTTAAAAAGAAGAGAAAAAGTCTTACTGTGGCAATCTCTCATGCCAGCTGTGTGTTTCTACAGCAAAGCTGGGAGCAGGGACAGATTTGGGAAACAATCATAATCACAGAAGGGGACTGAAGGAACCTAGCCAAGAGCAGATTACTGAAAGGGCAACTGGGCCCCTGAAAAATAATTTACAATGAGGTGGTAGGAAATGGGGCCAGGACTAGATTCTGAAATAAGGTTTCAGAAGAGCATTGATGCCAGTTCTGCACCTGCCTACCCCTAGCCATCCTGCATATAGACCAATGCCCAAGGAAGATGGTTCTGTGAGCAAGTCCAAAAGTCGTCACCCTACATTATAATGCAAGCCACTGTAAGCCTAAATGGTCTCAAGTGATGAACCAAGAAGGAAGGAGTATCTTCTCTCACATGTCAGAAAAGTACCTCCTGACATAGCAGGGCCCACTGGGGAAATGACAGAACTGGTGTCACACCTATATGAACTGTTGGCAGTCCACTGGGATTGATGATAAGACTCGGGTTTCAACAGTTGAAGCCACAACACTGCCAGGATGAGTGAATGCAGAAAAAAAAAAAAAGAAGAAGAAGAAGAAGAAGAAGAAGAAGAAGAAGAAGAAGAAGAAAGAAAGAAAGAAAGAAAGAAAGAAAGAAAGAAAGAAAGAAAGAAAGAGAGAGAGAGAGAGAGGGAAAGAAAGAAAGAAAGAAAGAAAGAAAGAAAGAAAGAAAGAAAGAAAGAAAGAAAGAAAGAAAAAAAGAAAAAGAATCATATCCCAGTTGTGTATCAGAGTTTGGGACCTGGGTAGGAATAGTGCTGAGAGCAAGAACGATTTCACTACAGGGCTGACACACTTCAAAGTTTACTCTAAGAAAATTAATTTGGACATGCAGTCTACTACTTTCATCATCTTGTACTTCTTAGTCCCCAACCCCGTTCCTGAAACTCCTCTCCTCCTTTGGGCGAATAGAATATAGAAGGAGCTATGATTCATTTATTTCTCCACCGATACCCAGTAGGGAACTTCTTGTCCTATCAAGCATTTGGCCAATAGCATGGGATCATTCTGTGGGCATAGATGAGATATAAGATTTGTTCCATTAGCTCATGGGGTGAAAGAATGTGACTGACTAGACACAAGTGCCTTGAAAGAATTAGGTGTTAAGAGATGGGGCAGAGGGCAAGAAAATACTAACTTGTTATTTGGGGCAGTTAAGAACTCAGAATTACCATCTTCAAGAGTGTAAGTATGAAAATGACATTGATTATTTACCCATATTGGTGAATATCACGTATGAGAGCTACACACTTGAGATTCTGGGGAATCTGGGGAATCTCAAGCAAGTTTTAAATGCTTTCACTTTAATAACAGTTTGGCTAAATGCTAAATTCTGAAGTTGAAATCATTTTCCCTCAGAATTTCAAATTTATTGTACCATTGTTTTCTTGCATCCAATGTTGTGGCCTAAATTCTGAGGACTAAGAAAATGAGAAGAAAATTGTAATTAAGAAGTTGATAATATGTACTAGAATCACTGATGTTGTGATTATGGAGATGATAATATGCACTAGAATCATTGATGTTGCAATGTTCTCATTATGAATGAAAAGTATATAGTTAACCAGTTCCTCAAATATACAAAAACAACAAAAATCAATATAATATCATCATAACGTGTAAGCTGCAACATGGTTTAAACAGATGGATCATCACTTAGAGTAAGAGGTACCTGAGACATGAGTTGAGCTTGAATTAGGATGAGCTATCAGTTGAGACTGAATAAGGAGACTGGGATAGATGACAGTAGAGTGGCAGCAGGAGTAGTAAAACAGAAGTATGTGACCTTCATGAATAAGAGAACCACCGCTATTTTCTGTCATGTTGTATCATGTTCACTCGTATCCTGAGTGCCTCTTTTTCTACAAAGTCTTGCATAATTACAAAGCCCTAGACTAGCCTCACTACGCAGTGAGGTTTCATAAGGAGTCTATGTGTCTCCTGACGATGCAAGGCTTCCTCAGGTCACATAAATGTGTATTTAGGGGATCTCACCAGAGTTTTTGCTAAGGCACATGGCTAAAATCTATGCAAACAGTTCTCTCCATTTGTGCACATGAAGTTCTTGAAGACCAGTACTTACAATAACTCAGATATTAATTATCAGTGTCTCAGCCTCCCCTTAGTGTCACCTTTGAAGTCCACGGGCATCCTCTACCCCTCAAAGTACTCAGTGCCTGTTGAGTGGGAACCTCTTCTAACATTGGTATTACCCTGCTTACTCTGACTGAAATCCAATCAGAAAGTTTATCTTCCAGGAAATTTATATTTTTATCCTTTTAATTCATGCTTCTAAAATGAGAGGAATATTGAACATTAATAAATCACATTCTTGGAGGGTAGATGAGCTTTCTTACTGACTTTAGACCCTAAAATACAAAACATGACACTGGAGATTTAGTTCTTTTAATACATATTGTATTTATGTGTAAAGTGGAGAATGAGCAGAAAGCAATGGGACATTTCTCTGTGCCCAGATATGTACCTCAACTATTTATCTATGGTACATGGTAGTTCCTGAAAACGCTTAATAGAGGTTCATTATTTTAAGGGTTGCTGAGTTACAACAGAACAGGTACACTGGACATGTGATTTGTGAGGGCAGAGAAAATACATGATGTCATTTTCAGTTTTAGATACTAGTAATTGTCCAGATGGAAATATGGGATAGGATGAATGGAAAGACAGATTGAAAATGAAATTGTATGTAATCCATATAAAAGTGGTTACTGAATATAAAACTGAATAAGTTCCCAAGGAAACGAGTAGAGAGAAAAAAAGAAACAAAACAAAACAAAGACCCAACCGTGTAGAATGCCCACACTGATAACGGGAAAGGAGGTGAAGGAGTCAACAAATTGGGTTGAATCCCAGGGGTAGTAGGACAACCAGCGGAGGGTCAGTGAAGCCAAAAGAAAACAGTATATCAAGAAAGAAGGAGGAGACCAGAGAACGAAGAAAGGGGGGAGAGAAATTTTGTGACAGTGAAGAAAGCAGGATAAAGAAGAAATACAAAAAATTAAAATAGACATTTACATGAATTTTCTACTTCGTCAATGGGCAGTTTTGGCCTACTATATTATAGTCCCACACCATAAATGTGAAAAACGTTAATGAATGAACGAACGAATAAAGTGAATATGATAGTTATCAAAGAATTAATGAAAAGTCTCATTCGAGGTTAGATGACAAAGTTTTCAGAGAACCTATATACCATTCTGTTGCAACACTCGCCAGCAATGCTCAACAGCCTGAAATCAAAGAAAAAGAACTGGCGCCATGAACATGACAAGGGCAGAAAAGTAGAATGGCAGGTGAGGTAGGTCATAAAGGGAGTAAAATGTTTCTAGGCATTGGACAGAGCAATTGGGTGGCCATGCTGACCATAAATTACAGGCCAGACTGGAAGGCTCGTAAGAAAAAAAAAAAAAAAAAAAAGGATGGTTGGGGTGCTAAGCAGTTGGGAAACATGGAAAGGAAGACAGGTGAGAAATCGTAAGATAAACTCTGGTGATTCTCTGACATTCTTCTGCAGCAATATGCACGTTCTTCGAGGACTGGATGTAGTTTCCCCCGTTCATAACCTTAAATGCCCGTATGCAGTGATGCCCTTCACAGGCCTGATTCCTACTCCCTCCTCCTCTAGTGCCAATGGCAGATCGCCACATGGAAGGCTGACATCACGCTCAGTGGAGAGAAACGTAAAGTCTGCATCCTGAGAACAGAGAAATCTCGGCTCACTGATTTACTCATTACAGATTTTATTTCTGTCCCTCCCCCCTATCTGTTTTGTCAAGGGAACTGAAATAACAGCATCATTAAAGAGTCAGATAGATATAGTTCTCCCCAAATCATCCAGATCCTATGCAGGACCATTACACACACAAACAGCTGTATGAAACCTAAGAGCAGCAGCTAATTACAGCCCCAGAAGTTAGTGACCAAGAAATGCTGCAGATCTGGGATTGCCAGACTGAGATTACTTGGCCTGGGAAATTATCATCTATGGTTGTTTTGGTTTTCCCAAGGGAGCCAAGCGGAGAAGCTGTTAATGAGGAAAAATGGGAGGTATTTCATTTTTATAAGACAAAGAGGCCCTTTGCCATTTTCTAGAGCCCCTTAAATCTTTATTTTATGATGGATTAAAGGTGAATTCTAGAGAACATTAAGAATTTGTCCCTTTAAGTTTTAATCATTTAATCATTTCTTTGGTGATTACCACAATATTTAACTTAAACATAGACTATATTAAAAATTATAAAGAATAAAGCATGGGAGAAAAACTGTACTATACTGTATGAATACACGTAGAGGGAATATATAGGTAAAGGAGAGTTAAATTGACTTCAAAAATAATACTCTTTACACTGATTCTAGACATACTCCCAAGAAGGTTAACAAAAATATAAATAGCAGAAGGAATTTTCATATCATGACATCTACTGCTAAGTATCATACTGCATAAATGCATAAAGAATCCATTCAAAAAGTTCGAAAGTTTTATTTACCATTCTTTCAATGAATGCATGATGTACACTTTTGGGAAAGTACTCTTAGATACTGGAATACCATACAGGAATAAATCAGACCTGAATACTACTATGTAATCTTATAATCCTGTTTCACTGAATACATTATACCTATCCTTCCATGTTTATAAGTATATCATTATGGTTTCAATAGTTTTGTGTGTGTGAAATATGAATATATATGAGTGAAAAAAGAATATATGTAAAATATTAATACACATATATATATGCAGTCACCATCATTTTTTGGTGCCTGAAGTTTGTTTCCTATATTGCTTTCGGTTTATAATAAATATCCTTAAAACTAAAACTTTGCTCACTTCTGTAGTAATCCATTAGGTTAATTCCCAGAAGGAGATTTGATATATAGAACCATTTTTAAAGCTTTTGTTGTTTTTTTGTCAAACTGTGTTACAGAAAACTTATACTATTTTATTCTCCAATGAGTAGTATATAAGATTTTCCATTTTCTTCTACCATTGCCAACACTGAGTGCTATCACTTATAAAGTTTTTGATGATTTGATCATTAAAAAGTAGTGGCTCATTAACATTTTTATATTTATTTCTTAGTTTATTAGCAAGCCTCAAAATGTCTTCATGTGCTTGTCGGCTATTTAAATTCCTTCTTTTATGTACTGCATGTTCTTTTAAAATTTTCTACCAGAGGTCTTTTTAACTGGTAAAAACTTTTTATTATTTATTTATTTAAATTATAAATCATCGTACACAAATTAAAAAGTGTTCCATAAGAATGTTTTTATTTTAACTTTTCTGCTCTTCTACAAATCCTTGCACTAAAGCTTTTGGTAATATATGCCATTTTTTCTTTTCATTTATCTGTATCTTTATTCTAATGACTAGGTTGACAGTTTAGCTCAAGGGTAGCATTTTGTCATTGAATTGCTTTGCCAGTTACTTGGTAAAGCTAAGCTTTGGGGATAAAATGAAAACCCTGCCAGAATTGGGGAAAATTCATTTTACATTAAAATGAAGAAGAACATATTTGAGGAAATTTAACTTCTTGATGGAAGAAACATTCCCGTGTATAATAGACAGCATTCCAATAGTGGAACAGCAACAAAATGTATGGTTAGAATAGAAACCGTAATGGTGCTGGTTAAGATGAGACAAGAGGAAGGAAATTTCCTACAGGCAAACAATTTGTTAGCAACTATACAACCAAGAGGACCCACATGTCTGAATTTAGCCATTAGATGAAGCAGCAAATGTGATAGTCCTAAAATCTCAGAATGTTCTGGTGATAGCCGTTTATTATCAGAGGAGGAGACACTTCTGTGACACCCAGGGAGAAACCCTATTTAATTTTTAATCACACATTTGGGATGCATCTGAACATTCTCAGTGCCCTTTATTTGAGTAGAAAAGCTAACTTGGAATGTATCCATTTGCTTTCTCCCATTTTCTCTGCTTATTAATAACATTGGGAGTAAGGACAATTTTCAATACATGGCCCCAGAGATAGATTAAATGTATAAATTTCATCTCTTGGTTCTAATAGAGACTGTCGTTTGGTTCCCTGCTGCCAAGTAAGCAACATGTTCTTGTTGTTGTTGTTGCGCTTTTGCCTGTTAGAGTAACGCTTTATCAGTGCGATATCAGAAATAAATAAAATATAAGACCAACATGGGAGGAAGACACTCAAGTTGCCAGACAGATGTTAATGAAGGAAATATTTGCATAATATCGTTGTGTCTTCTGATCCTATTAAAAATATTCAAAAGAAATAGTGCTTTATTTATTTTTATAGGACTTCCCCCTGTGGAGAAATGATTAGGAATGGCCCTCAGAGAACCTCCAGAATTAGAAGAGATGTGCACATGTGAAGGATCTGGTTTAACGCCCTGTTTCTGGTCTTCACCACCATTAGTTTCTATGTACAGCAGTTCTGTAGAAGTTATTTCCATCAGGTTCTCTATATTTTGATTTAGTTGAAGATTTAGTTGAACACTGTTGGAGATCATGTAGTTCAACCTCCTCATTTTACACATGAGAAAACAGAGATCTTAGAGGTTAAGTGATTTGCCCAGGGTCACACAGCTAGTTAGTGACAAAGTAGAAACTAACTTACAGGACTCCCGATTCCCAATCAACCTTTCCACTTTACTATGATGACTTTCTAAAATAGTACAAGACCTTAAATTAACCTTCTAAATAGTTAACTTTCTTAAGGTTAGTCCGAATTTCTGCTAAGCAAGTAGAAAAGTATATTGATTTGTTTCACTGTTTGAGGTTACCTATGCGGCTTCTTTTTTTGTTCTTTTGTAAAAAGAAAACAAAACACCACAATCTTCATTAACAAAAAACTCACACCCATGGCCTAGAAAAAACTGCATAGTTACTATAAAACTCAAAAATAATAGCCTATTGAATTCATAGTTTCTAATTTTTTCATTTTATTTTGAAGTGATTTGCACATACCCGTGGGCAATTCACAATTGTTAACTGCAACGAAGGATGTGTGTTAGGGTTGTAAGACCTTTCCTTGCCCCTTCCATTCTCCTTTCTACCATACCTTAATACCTGTCATCTGCCAGCAACCTCCTCTAGGTTCTCAGATAACTTACAGGAGACCAAAACCAACTTGGCATAGGAAATTAAGAGTTTTCTGACCTCAAGATGCCTGCCAGCGTTGTGCGAGCACGCTGCAGAACCCAAGCCAAATTCTGTGATTTGAACATTCCCGGAAGTTTGTAGATATTACTCCCCTAAAAACATTACAACATATTTTCTAATCCCTTTTTAATTAACCTCTGTCTCACCACCAAAGGATTTAAAATAATTAATAAGTGGAATAATTATCAAGAGAGGTCTAAGGAACATTCAGTGCTTCTCTACAGTGTCCCAGCCCTTGCTCCTATCATCTTCCTAAGAGCTTCTAAGTGCAAATTATCATAAGCACTACTTGATAACTAGTTCTCAGGAAGATTTACTATTACATAAATCTTTTAGACACAGATCCCAATTAACCATAATCGTTCTACTTAATGTCCATGATCTAAAGCATTAAATAACTCCCAAAGCATTCAAAGCTAAAACAAAAATGGTAGAGAATTGAAGATTTTTTTCTTTGATTTCTTTGCTATATGCTAATTTCCAAATGAGATTTTAAAGTGTTAAGGCAACAAAAGGAAACAAAGCATAACCCTTGAGTCAAGAAGAAAGTTAAGCATGTTCAAGCAGGGAAAAAGAGAGATGACTGTAAACAAAACTAGTGAGGTGGGTTAGGGTATCCAGCATACTGAACCGACTCAATGCTACAGATTTTCCAGAAGTAGAAGATGAGGACTGCTGTTGTTTTGTCTTTTGCCCTTAAGTTGGTCAGGATGATTCACCCGGACTTCTATTGGAATATGCCACTTATTTTAGATTATGTTCACTTGATAGAGATATTCTGAGATGGAGACCTATAGACAGACGGGTCATTGTGAAGAGCTCTTTGGAGATACAACTGTAAAATAAAATGAAGAAGTATGCTTGGGCAGCAGGAAAAACTGACCTGCAGGGTAGTTGTGACTGAGGCTTCATCCAGTTGTATATAGAGCTTTGGAGCTGGGATGACAGAGCTGTCCCAAATTGAGGCACAAGGATATGCTTCTATATTTGTTGATTAGTCACTCATTAACCTTAAGCCTCCCTTGGATGAGGTGGAAACCCGTGAGCCAATGCCTGGTGGACTGAGTAATTCCTAGTAAACAGTGCTACTGTAATCCCTCCGAATCTAATATGAACAGTGCGTAGGACGGATACTGAAGATCTAAAGAAGGTCAAGGTCCAGAAACCAAACAAAGAAACGTGGGTCTTCACTGAAGTTGCCGCCTTCCTGGTTATTCATACTTGATTCCTTTTTAGCAAATAGATTAAGGCATTGCAGGGCTGCTTTCTTCTCTAATTAATCCTGACTCTCAACCTTTTTATAGGTCATATTCTTAGAGCATTCATGAGGAAAGATTCTGCACACAGCCCTTTTTTGCAGAGTCTATCATCACAAAACCAAATTTAAAAAAGCTGGTTCCAGGAGTGGAGCTTTAAAGTAGATTCTTAGAAGGCATGTTAGAGATTGATCACTTAGCTGGCTGCAGGTGAGAAACCCAACACTCTCGGAAGGTGGAGCATGACTAGCCGCTCGCACAACACATCAGTGCACCTGTTAAAACTTCCATTGGTGGTAAACTGGCAAGTGACAAAAGTAGAAAGGGATATACTGGCTTATGTAATATCTTAGGTAATGGAGAGGTAAGAGGGAAATGGTAACTAAAAGGGCTACAGAATTCAGTGACGTCCCTAGTATGCCAGTAATTAAGGGAAGAGAGAGAATGACAAACTCATATTTATTAGTCACTAATGCAAGACAAACGTTAAAGCCAAAGGATTCCTTGATAGCACTCATGGAAGTCCTAACCTTCTGTAGCTGTATCTGCCGGGCAGGTTTAGGACCAGGTTGAGGGCTTAACCATAAAGACTTAACCATAAAGACAGTTTTATAACTTAGACCTTTCAGCAGATAAACTACATAAGGTGTTCCCTCTACAAGATGGGAAAGGAACCTGGAAGAACAGCATAGGAATCCCATATGGATGATGAGCAATGCAATGGGTAAATATATTGGCAATCTAAGTGCTTTATTATAATCATTGTCAAAATTTTAATAAAAAAAACCAATTGTGTTTATACCCATTAGCAATGGTAATAGGTATTTTTAAAATATATGTAAACTATATATAAACTGTAAGAACTAGATGTGATCATATCATATCTCTCTTTGAAGCCCTTTGGTGGCTTTCTAACTTATTCAGAGTGAAAGCGAAATCTATCAAATGGCTTCAAGATCCATCACTAACTTTCTATGACAGCGTCCCTTACTACCTCCATACAGCTAGTATGAGGTCTATGGGACTATAGAATACATATGTTTCTGTACTTTTAGGGCCTTCAGAGAAAATTTGCCTGAACATTAGGATTTGGGTTCAGTAACCAACCTGGAAATAAAATTAGAGCTGAATAAATCAGAATATACATAAAACAAATTGAATTAGTAATTAAACATATTCCCAGAAAGTAAAGTGCAGGCCCAGATGCATTCAGTCATGAATTCTATCAAATATTTAAAAACGAAATAATGCCAATGTCTTAAAAACTCTTCCAGAAAATAGAGAAGGAAAGGAACACTTCACAACTAATTTTATGAGGCCTCTTTCACCTTAATAGCAAAGCCAGAAAAAGACATCACAAGAAAAACAAAACTACAGAACAATGTGCAAAAATCCTCAAAAATTTTTTAGCAAGCAAAATCTAACAACACATAAAAAAAATTACATACCCTGGCTACATGAGATTTATCACAAGAATGCAAGATATCTTTCAAAAAGCTATTAATATGATAAAACATTTTAATAAAGAAAAAGCATGATGTTCTCAATGGAGACAAAACATTTGACAAAATCCAACATGTACTGATGATAAAAAAAAAAAAAAAGGCAAGAAACTGGGAATAGATGGGAACTTTTTGCCCTCACAAAGATATCTATGGAAACCCTCAGAAAATACCACACTTAATGATGAAATTCCCTCTACATTTGGGAATAAGGCAAAGTTGCCTGCTCTTGACATTATTCTCAACACTGTACTGAAGAATGGCTAGTACAATCATGTGAGGGGGAAAAAAAACAGATTGGAAAGAAAGAAAGAAAACTGTCATTGCTTATAGATTATATAATCCCACATAGAAAAGAAATTCATAAAAGAAAATTGTTAGGACTAATAAGCAATTACAAGGTTGCCTGTTACGAGGTCAACATACAAAAATCAATCATATTTCTACATATAAAAAATGAATGATCCATAAATAAAATTAAGACTATAAGTTCTTTTACAGTAGTATCAAAAAGAATAAAATACTTAGGAAGAAGTTTATCTAAAGAAATGCAAGAAGATTTGTACATGGAAAATTACAAAACACTGATGAGGAAATTAAAGAACATCTAAATATATGGGGACACATTTCTTTTTCATGAATTCAGAGACTCAATATCGTTCAGACGGCAATTCTACCAAAATTGAGTTACAGATTCAATGAAATCCTTATCACAGTCCAGCAGACTTGTGAGTGTGTGTATGGAAATTGACATATCAATCCTAAAATTTATGTGAAAAAGTACAAGACCTCACACAGCCAAACCAATGTTGAAAAGGAATCACGAAGTTGGAGAACTTTCACATCTCAATTTCAAAACTTAGCATACATCCGCAGTTTTAAGACAGGGTGTTACTGGCATTAGACAGAGATGAATGAAACAACTGAGAGTCCATAAGTAAATCCGTATTATTTGTGATCAACTGATTTTAAACAAAAGTCCTAGGGCAAGTAATTGGGGGAAGTAGTGTCTTTTTTAAAATAACAGTGGAACAATTAGATATTCACATGCAAAAAGATGAACTTGGACTCCCACCTTATAGCATGTGTAAAAATTAACTCAAAATTGATCATAGACTTAAATGTAAGAATTAATGCGATAGCATTTTTGAAGAAGATAGATCTTGAGTTAGGCAAAAATTTCTTAGACATGACATGAGAAACATGGTCTGTGAAGAGTAAAATTGATAAGTTGAACTTCATCAAGATTCAAAACCTTTTTTCCTAAAGGCACTAGGAGAAAATGAAAAGACAACCAACAGAGTGAAAAAGAGTATTTGCAAAATATCGATAAAGGGCTTGTATGCAGATTTCACGAAGAAGGCATTTTATTTTATTTTATTTTATTTTATTTTATTTTATTTTATTTTATTTTTTAAAGATTTTATTTATTTATGTGACAGAGAGACAGCCAGCGAGAGAGGGAACACAGCAGGGGAGTGGGAGAGGAAGAAGCAGGCTCCTAGCGGAGGAGCCCGATGTGGGACTTGATCCCAGAACGCCGGGATCACGCCCTGAGCCGAAGGCAGACGCTTAACGACTGCGCTACCCACCCACGAAGAAGGCATTTTAAAAGAGAAAACAATCCAATTTAAAAAATGGGCAAAGTTTTGAACATTTAACTATATAAGATATATGACTAGCTAATAAGTACACAAAAATATTCTCAATATCATTAGTCATTAGGGAAAGGCAAATGAAAACTGCACTAAGATACCTCTTTATCCTCACTAAAATGGCAGAAAATAAATGTTTTCATAGTAGAGGGGAGAAGGAACCTTCTTACATAGCTGATAAAAATAAAATACGATACAGCCACATTGGGAAACAGCCTAGCAATCATTTAATAAACATGGAGTTATCATATGACCCAGAAAGTCTAATTTTAATTACCTACCCCCCAAAAGGAAAGCATATATCCACAGAAAGCCTTACACACAAATGTTCTTGCCAGCATTCTTCATAATTGCTCCAAATTGGAAACAATTTAAATGTTCATCAACTGGTGAGTGGATAAACAAAATATCAATAAAATAGAATATTTTTTAACAACAACAAAAAAATGAACTATATACAGATACATGCTGCGGTATTGATGGATCTCAAAAACCTTAGTCTGAGTAAAATAACCCAGACATGAGAGAGCACATGCAAAAGCCCATTTGTCTGACACCCAGATACGGCAAAACTACACGCAGGCAGAGACAGTAAATTAATGGCCGAAGGAGGGAAGTAGGAGCAGGAGATGAGCAGTGAACGCTCAAGGGATCTCACTGGCGTGATCGACGTGCCCTAAACCTGATTTATGTTGACAGTCGAACAACTTCATAAATTTACTTAAAAATTACTAGTATTTTATACTATACTACTATTACTAGTAGAATTTTATATGTAAACCAATATATAAAACATACCATAAAGTTATTTTTTAAATGACCACTAGTTGCCGACTACGAACTGTAGACAAATTCACTTCTCTGGAAGTATGTGTTTAATTTCCAGGGAGTCAGACCCAGGGCCATGGGGACATCCCATGGATTGTACATTAGTTTAATCTTTTTTTGTGGAGAGATTAATTTACATCTCAAAGGACTGGAATCAGGACCTAGGTAATTCTCTAAAAAAGACAAAAGGGATGGAGGGTACTGCCTCTTTCTCCCCTGTTAAGCCATCCGGAATTCCTTTTTGAATTTGGTGTTCCTCACCTACAATCCAGATGCATAGTGTAAGATGACACTTGTTTTCATTGCACCATCCCATGGGAAAGAATTGGGACACAGAGAACCTTCACAGTTATTTGTTCAAAGTAATAATAATTAAAAATAATGTACTCTGTTCCATAAGCCTTACATATGAATTCTAGGTAAATTTTTAATATTTATATTTGTTAACATAACAATCTCTTTGGTGTTCTTGCACACCATGCACGCCTCTACCTTTTAAGTTGTCTCTATCTGGACTTTTTTCCCCCAAATATATGAGTGGTTAGGATCTTTACTTCATTTGGATCCATGATAAATTCATCTAGGAGTTAGGCTTCCCTTGCACTTTTCCGACAAAAGTAGCTCCTCGGACACCTGGGTGGCTCAGTCGTTTAAGCGTCTGCCTTCGGCTCCGGTCATGATCCTGTGGTCCTGGGATAGAATCCCACATCAGGCTCCCTGCTCAGCAAGGGAGTCTGCTTCTCCCTCTCCCGCCGGCCATCTCCCCGCTTGTGCTCTCTCACTCACTCTCTCAAATAAATAAAATCTTAAAAAAAAAAAGGAGCCCCTTCTACCCTGGCATGCTCTATACTTTACTCCGCTTTATTCTCCGTAGTATTTGTAATCATACCAAAATATTTATTTGGTAGTTTAGTCCTGTGTCCCTCCGTGTCACTCCAGGAGAGCAATGGTTCTGTTCCTTCTGGTTGGTTCACTGCTATGTCCTCAGCACCCTAACTAGCGCGTGGCTGGAGCACAGCGACTGTGAAATTAGTGCTGCGTGAAGGAAGAGCCACTAGCAAATGAGGAGATACCAACGAGGCTTTACAGATGAGCTAATATTTAAGCTCAACCTTAAAGAAAAGGTAGAGTACTATCTTAAAAAGAGAGCAAGAAAGGACTTTCTAGCTAACTGTATGGAGGGAAGGGTAATACAACCAACAGTGTCCTATGGAAATTAGGAGGAGGTCTGATGATGATGAAAGCAAATTCAGGAGGAAAAGATGGATTATTTTTCAACATATCCTTTCATATATCATATTTTGTATATAATGTATAATGGAATCATAATATATGCAGATATGATACACATTTCTATATACAGAATCTAGATAACATATACACATCTTTATATTAGTCTTTTTAGGTTGTTCCTCTGCTGGCCGAATTACTAAAATGTTTGCATTCTTCTTGAAGACTGTACTTATTTCAAGAGTCTGTATTTGAAAGCATTTAGAAAAATAGAATTAAAAAAGAAACATCAGAAACTCTGTGGAGTCTAGAAAACAAAACAAATGAATAAACAAACAAAAAGCAGAATCAGACCTATGAGTACAGAGAAGAAGCTGATGGTTGTTCAGAGGGGAGGGGTGTGGGAAATGGGCAAAATGGGTAAAAGGGAGTGGAAGGTACAGGCTTCCCGGTAGGGAATGAAGAAGTCACTTGGGGATAAAAGGCACAGCACAGGAAATACAGTCAGTGGTAGTGTAAGAGTGTAGTGTGGTGACAGATGGCAGCTTGCGGTGAGCATAGCGCACAGAGATGCTGAATCACTCTGTTGTACATCCGGGACTGGTGTAACATTGTGTGCTCACTATATATATAAAAAAAAAAATCTAAAACTAACTTAACATGTGTCTCAACTATACCAAAAATATTTTTTAAGAAACTATTTTATTTTGCTTTCTCCTTCACATGTAAAGACATGATTTCATAAATAATGACATGGGTGGTAAAGCGAAAAACTATTACCTCTCCTTACAGTTAAGAGAATTCAGCTTCAGGCTAACCAACTTAGTAAAAAGTTTCTTAAAAGCTGAAATTTTTAATAATTATTCAAGAGCGTTAACTAGTAAAAATACAACCTGAATTCTGTTGTAAGAACAACATATAACCATCCTAAATGTTGGGATATTTTTGTTTGACTGGAATCATCATGGAATTTTTATTTTCCCAAGCCTCAAGTCAAAAGGTATTTAGATTACTGCTATGAACTTGCCAAATGGGAGAGTAATCACTAGTTGTATTAGAGACAAATCTTAAATGCTCAGTGATTTTACACAAAAGAATTCTATTATTCACTTATGCTCAATCAAATACGGGCTGGCAGGAGGACATGGGGCAAGTTCTTCTCAGGCTGGTGGTTCTGGGATCCGAGCTTCCTCCATCTTCTGTTCTCGCCACCATCTCAATACAAGACCTCGAAGTTTGCAGTGTCAGGGANAGAGAGAGCAGCCAGCTAGCACAGAGGAGTGCTAACGCCTTATTTTGCAAATTATACACGTCCATTCACAGTGGCTTAATAGTATGATGTGTACAATAGCACTATAGGACCAGGGATGCTGCAAGTTCAGCCTTCCAAAACGCCCAAGAAAAGGAGAGGATCTAGATGAACGTGAACTCTAGTTGTGCCCGCCCACCCTTGGGGAAAGTGTGGGGAACATCAGGGAATTTGTACAAAAGTCAATGCTGCTCTCTCCTCGATTTTCTATTGTCCCAGTAGTGTTCTTATTTAGCATTTTCCCCCCAAATCCTGATATTCTTTTAAATATCGTATAGTTAGAATGATCTCACTTACTAGTCAACAAATTCCTCAACATCTTGCATCGGCTTTCTGCTAACACAGAGTGTAAATTCTACATTTTTCTTTTTCTTCTCCAGTTATACCATCTCAATTGCAACACTTCCATATCTGAGCATTTCAAGCAGTGCTTCACATGGATTTTTAAAAAATTGTTTACTGTTCAAAATTATAAGTCAAATCTCTCTAAAAAATAGTATTTCTATAGATATTTATGTACTATCAGAGTTGGAAGATGCAGAAGAATGAAACACTGTCTTCCCGTTTAGGCTACAATTCTACTAAAAACAACACCCACCCGTATGTAATACTTTGTTAATAGCAAAGGGCACGGCCAGCATATAATTAAGTACAAAATTTTTAGAGAAGGTATGTGAAGTTCATGAGTGATGCAAGCTTTGCAAGGGAGTGTCAGTTTATCAGACCCTTAAACAATGTGGATAATTGGACTTAAGCGATTTGTGCTTTGTTGGGTCATCAACAGAGGTGAGTATGTTCTTAAGACAAAAAGCAGAACAGATCATATCACAGTGGTTAATTCTATATTGCAGTGACATGGGTGAAGCTAGAGAGTATAATGCTAAGTGAAATAAGTCAGAGAAAGACAAATACCCTATGATTTCACTCATATGTGGAATTCAAGAAACAAAAAGAGAGGGGGGGTGCAAACCAAGAAACACTAACTATAGAGAACAAACCGATAGTGCCCAGATGGGAGGAGGGCGGAGGGATGGGTGAAATAGGTGATTGGGATTAAGGAGTGCACTTGTGATGAGCACCAGGTGTTGTAGGGAAGTGTTGAATCACTATTGTACACCTGAAATGTTAACTTACTAGAATTTAAATAAAAACTTAAATAAAAAAATCTAGGGACACCTGAGTGGCTCATTGGGTTAAGCATCTGTCTTTGGCTCAGGTCATGATCACAGAGTCCTGGGACTGAGTCCCGCATTGGGCTACTTGCTTAGTAGGAATGACAAATAAATAAAATCTTTTTTTAAAAAAAGCATTTGAAAAATCTACACTGATAATTTAAATGAAGAATTATTTAAATGATACTAGCAGATCAAAATAAATGTTGAGTATGCCAGTTTGATTATCGATGGTTAATTCCAAGAGCAAGGACTTTAAAACTCGCTTATAAAGCAATTAATACCAGTTTTTACTCTATTTTGAAGTGTATCCAAGGTGAGAGAATTTATTCTGATCCATGATCAGATGCTATGATATTTAGATTCTGAAACATTTATGTTAAAATAGGAGAACAAAGAACATTCCCTGATTTAGTTTCTAAGACATCCATATAATCATAATCAACAGAAAGAAAAAAAGAACCAGTTATTTCTGCTGGCTTTATGGACTATTTCTCAGGCTAAAATGATTATGGGCATCTTTTATCAAGAAATTTAAATCATTTCAGAAAAATTCATTTCAGTTTTAATTGAAAGTATGTTAGTGTTATTCATGAAATTCCTGTCTAGCTACTGAAAAATAGAAAAATAAAAGCAGGGGCTCAAATAATAATTTGGCAGGATTATTTTGATATTTAATTCATTTTCATCACTTGAACTGCTTTTCCTAGTGTATCTGCCATTTTAATAAGGACCCAGCTCTTTTACACAGATATAAATTACTTCTAGATAATATTCCTAGTATTACAAGCAGTATACATGTTTGAAAATACGTAACATAATAATGTGTGGCTATATTTATTTCTAAAAGGGATACATGCACCCAGATGCTTATAGCAGCATTATCTACAATAGGCAAATTATCTTCAAGTTAAAAAAAAAAAAGTAAACTTTGATCACATTTTAATTTTGAATCAAATCTATTCTTGATTTATGTAAAAAGAAAATAGTTGTGATATGTACATGGAGTGTACATAGACAGAGATTAGAACTCTGTCTAATATTTTCTTTTGTATTACGTTCCATGTGTTATACTTTTGGAATTCTAAACATGTTGCATACATATTTTTAAATGATGGAATTGGGAAACTGTAACATTAAAGAAAACCATAAGCACTAGAAATATACTTCAATTTGTTTTATGAATGTTTATCTGATATAGTAAAAATTTTCATACTAATGAATCAGTTCCTACCCTGGAGCTTATGAGGGTCATAGGGCACTCACTCTCTGTACTACAAATCTTATAATAATTTCAGCCAAAATTCAATATATTCTAACTTGATCAGAAGAGACAAAATACCTTTTATTTACCCCATTATACTGTTTATTTTTTACATCTAATTAAGTAGTCCTAATGTTCGTCATTACATGTGTTGCTCGACAAATGTTTACTCTGACATAAACAAGTGGTAAGAAATTGGTAATTTGTTTTTCTCATTAGAACATGAAGCTGTCAGGACGCCTGGGTGGCTCAGTCAGTTAAGCATCTGCCTTCGGCTCAGGTCATGATCCCAGGGTCCTGGGATGGAGCCCCGCATCGGGCTCCTTGCTCGGTGGGGAGCCTTTTTCTCCTCTACCTGCCTTCCCCCCCCCCTCCGCTGCTTGTGCTCACACACTCATGTGCTCGCTCTCTCTGACAAATAAATAAAATCTTAAAAAAAAAAAAAAAAGAACACGAAGTTGTCTTTTTGGTTACTCTAAAACCTGAGACTCTATTTTTCCATGTACAATAGCAAAAAAAAAAATTGTGTTTAAACTATGTTTGGCATTATGAACGATGGCACCATCCTCGACTTCAGGTTGCTGACAATCTAGTCAAGGAGAAAACCATTTTTCTAGAAACTATGAAGAGCACTATAAAGGACAAGCAAGCATGCTTTAGAACAGAAATATAATTTGACCCGATACAGTGTTGACAGGTGAAATACAGGAGAGATAAATACACCCCAGAATGCTCAGATAAGGAGCCTTCATGGATAGGGATAGACTTCAGATATGTTCTTAAGGATAGCTGAGATAGGCTTAGGAGAATAGTTAGAAGCAGTTCAAAAAAGTAGTAATTTCACCCATTCACATGTTATCTCCAATGACTTAAGTAACTAAGTAAAGGTGTATAAATGGTCATAATCATCCCCCAAATATTAACATAACAAGAGAATTCTTAATAACAGAGTAACTACATTATTCCATCTAGAATTCATATGTTTATGCTTTTACAGATTTTTATATCACTAAAGAATCATTGTTTATTCAAGTGTTAACTTTGTTTATTAAAAGATTTGTGTAGTGTTTTGTTTTTTATAACTGGCTCAAGTAAAATGTTTAAGACTCTCATTGAAAGTGAAGGGAAAAAAGTAAGTCCCTATAAATAAGTATTTACCATACTCCAAGGAATGAAGTCCTACATGGCACATAGATACAAGGGGTTGCTGGTCTTGTATTGACATCTTCCTGTTGAGCAAGTTATGTTTCGCGGATTTTTTTTTTTTTTTAGAAAAAATAAGAATAGAGCTTCATAAATAATAACTCTCCTTTGGAAATGATCCAAGATAGCCTTAGGCTAAATCTTTGACATCCATTCTTAGCTTAGAGGTTCTGACAGTTACATACAACAGGCTGTGCAAGCTCAAAGTTGATCTCAGAAAGAAATGGGAGTATGAAGGTCTGATAAATTGAATCAAATGAGGCGATTTTTTAAAAATTAAATGGCTCTTGAGATCTTTATAAAAAAGAACATGAGGAGCTTTTGATACCAATATGCCATCTCTTAACAGAAAACTATATCAAGGACCTAGGAGGGTGCACACTCTGATTACAGCTATTAGTGGCTGCAATACTAACATTTTATTTTCTACCAACCATAAGGCAGCAAAGTACAAAGTATGTCTATGCCTTGTGAACAATGCTACATAACCTAATTTTTTTTTTGCCATCAAAACAAGGAAAATAGAAACTGTGTGTAAAATAGTTCATTTTTAGAGGTAAACCTGTTTGTAAATTGACAGGATTCTATTCAAATATTCCCACATCAGTCTTATCTACCTATATCAATAGAAAATTGAAAGGAAAGGCTTGAGTGTACTACTTCTGTCTATCTCAACAAAGGAAGAACTAGTTTCTTATGTATATTATTTATATTGTGGGTATCTTGGAAAAAAATTTTAAAGATAATTTTTTGTTATGTTTCTTCCATTAAAATTGCAATTTATTTTTTTCTCAAGTGCTCTTAGTAGCCTAGCTCATGGGTAAGTGAAAGAAGAAACTGGTATTAATACAATATTTGGACTGCATTTGCTACATAATTTCAGAGAAAGGATAATGGGGAAGGGGCAAGACTAGTTGAAATAATGGGATTTAAGTTAATAAAAGAAGGAAGTACAGACATAATTCTGCTGATAATTAAAATGTGGAGGCGTCAAAATAACCTATAAAATAAGAGACAATAATGAAGTAAGAAAAACAGCTGATAATGATCAGAGAATAAAATGTTTAAAGTTCAGATTTCTGAAAAATAGTTTTCTGTGGTGACCAGATTCAAAGGGCGGCCATGGAATAAGATGTTTGGTGTAGAATAAACATAAAGTTCACTAGCGATGAAGAGGCTAGTGAACCTAAAGATTAGAGACTTATTTTAGTCTTATTAGTAATTTTTAAATGAAAGATTCCAGATTTTTTTTTTTTTTTACAAAGCTGGATCTGTGTATTTCTCTTGAATCTCACTGATTCAGTCTGCACCAAGTTGCAGACTGTTCTACGTGCTAAATTTGGCACATTGCCTATTTTTGTATGGCCCATGAGTTAAGAATGGTTTTACATTTTTAAATGTTGAAACAAATTTTAAAAGGAATATTATTTAGCAAAATATAATAACCGCATAAAATTCAAACTTCAGTATCTGCAAATAACATGTTACTGGAACACATGTTTTGGAATAATGGAACACACCCATTATTTTACATATTGTCTATGGCTGCTTTTGTGCTTCAAGAGCAGAGTATAATTGTTGCCACATTGATCACAGAGCTTAAAATATTTGCTATCTGATCTTTTCCAGAAATATTTGCAGACATCTGGACTACACAAAGTCAGAGGCCTAAAGGGTAAGATATCACCAGATTTTCACAACAGGTGCTACATAATGGTTATTATTGTCACAGATGTTGTATGTGTATTAAATATGTAAAGCCTGCTGATAATTTTATCATTGACTACACTCTACTTTTAGTGGGATTTCTTCAGACATATCATGGATAATATTAGTATTTTGCTTCCAAGTATCTTCATGCTATTATAAACCACAAATATACTTGGTTCTTATTTTATAATTGATGAAACAGGTTGAGAGCAAAGTAAATCACCAAAGGTCAAATCAGGAAAAAAATTAAAACAAAGTCCACGAATATACTTGGTTCTTATTTTATAATTGATGAAACAGGTTGAGAGCAAAGTAAATCACCAAAGGTCAAATCAGGAAAAAAATTAAAACAAAGTCCACGAATATACTTGGTTCTTATTTTATAATTGATGAAACAGGTTGAGAGCAAAGTAAATCACCAAAGGTCAAATCAGGAAAAAAATTAAAACAAAGTATTAAAACAAAGTATTAAAGTACATTAGTATTAAAACAAGTATTAAAACAAAGACAATATTAGTATAGTATTAAAACAAAGGCAATATTCTCTAATCCCAAAGTCTGCATTCCCTTTTAATATGCTACATTAATTCCTATAACATGAACTAATATTATTCTGGAACTACTCTGTTCAAGGAGTAATGATAATGCCCTCATGTCCAACACGTGACTGAGCTGATAATTTTTCTCTATTCATGAGCAATAGTACTCATCACGGACAAATCAACTCCAGCTTGTGTGTTATTTGTTAAAACAGCCACAGCAATAAAAAAAAGTTGTGCTGAAGATTAATACTTTTAAAGATACAGATTTTCTGAGGGTAGATCGCTCTTATTTTAAAAATCTTTGACTACTGACTTCTTGCTGGGTAACACTTGAATTTAGAAGTATTATAATTTGATAACGTTAGAAAAATGTTTTAGAACATATAAGTTGGTATTTTAATGGAATGCTTTGTTAGTATTGTCATCATATTCTGAAATTAGAAATTGACCTAAGAAAAACATCTGTATTTTAAATTAAGTAAGCTTCTATCCCTAATTTCTCTGAATCTCTGAATACAGGGTTCCCATCATAATGTGTAAGTACTTTTACTTACCAATTTTTCAATAATCCCTAAGTTGCATATTATTTGTTTAATGAGTGCTTAAGAAAATTAAATGTTTAAATTAATATCTTTCAATAATTACTCTGAAAGTAAATGGACTAAATGCTCCAATCAAAAGACACAGGATATTAGATTGAATAAAAAAAATTAGACCCATCAATATGCTGCTTACAAGAGACTCACTTTAGACCCAAAGCACCTCCTGATTGAAAGTGAGGGGTTAGAGAACCATTTATCATGCTAATAGCATCAAAAGAAAGTGGGAGTAACAATCTCTATATCAGACAAACTAGATTTTAAACCAAAGACTGTAATAAGACATGAAGATGGACACTATATCATAATAAAGGGTCTATCTAACAAGAAGATCTAACAATTATAAATATTTATGCCCCTAACTTGGGAGCAATTATATAAACCAATTAATAACAAAATGAAATAAACACATTGATAATAACATAATAATAGTAGGGGAGTTTAACACTCCATTGACAGCAATGGACAGATCATCTAAGCAGAAGATCAATAAGGGAACAAGGGCTTTGAATGGCACACTGGACCAGATGGACTTCACAGATATATTCAGAATATTTCATCCTAAAGCAACAAAATACATATTCTTCCTGAGTACACACGGAACATTCTCCAGAATAGATCACATGAGAGGTCACAAATCAGGTCTAAACTAGTACCAAAAGACTGAGATTATTCCATGCATATTTTCAGACTACCATACCTAAAACTTGAACTTAATCACAGGAGAAAATTTGGAAGGAACACAAATATATGGAGGTTAAAGAGAATCCTACTAAAGAATGAATGGGTCAACCAGGAAATTAAAGAAAAATTTTAAAAATTAATGGAAACAAATGAAAATGAAAACACAACAGTTTAGAACCTTTGGGGTGCAGCAAAGGTGGTCTTAAGAGGAAAGTATATAGCAATACAGGACTTTCTCAAGAAACAAGGAAAGTCTCAAATACACAACCTAACCTTACACCTGATGGAGCTGGAGAAAGAACAGCAAATAAAGCTTAAATCCAGCAAGAGAAGAGAAATATAAAGGTTAGAGCAGAAATCAATGAAATAGAAATCAAAAGAACAGTCGAACAGATCAACAAAACTAGGAGTTGGTTCTTCGAAAGAATAAGGTTGATAAACCCCTGGCCAGACTTATCAAAAAAGAGAGAGAGAGAGAGAGAGAAAGGACCCAAATAAATAAAATCATAAAAGAAAGAGGAGAGATCACAACCAACACCAAAGAAATACAAACAATTATAAGAGAATATTTGGAGCAATTATATGCCAACAATCAGGCAATCTGGAAGAAATGGATGCATTCCTAGAAACACATAAACTACCAAAACTGAAACAGGAGGAAATAGAAAACCTGAACAGACCTGTAACCAACAAAGAAATTGAATCAATAATCAAAAATCTCCCAATAAACAAGAGTCCGGGACCAGATGGCCTCCCAGTATATGTCTACCAAACATTTAAAGGAAAGTTGATACGTATTCTTCTGAAGCTGTTCCAAAAAACAGAAATGGAAGGAAAATTTCCAAACTCTATGAGGCCAGCATTACCTTGATCCCAAAACCTGACAAAGACTCCACCAAAAAGGAGAATTACAAACTAATATCCTGAATGAACACGGATGCAAAAATTCTCACCAAGATACTAGCTAACAGGATGCAATAGTCCATTAAAAGAATTATTCATCATGACCAAGTGGGATTTGTTCCTGGGTGCAAGTGTGGTTCGACAACCACAAACAACCAATGTGATACACGACATTAACATAAGAAAGGACAAGAGGCATATGATCCTCTCAATCACTGCAAAAAAAGCAGTTGAGAAAATACAGCATCCTTTTTTGATAAAAACTCTCTGCAGTGTAGGTTTAGAGGGAACATACCTCAATATCATAAAAGCCATATACAAAACACCCACAGCAAATATCATCCCCAAGAGGAAAAACTGAGGGCTTTTCTCCTAAGGTCAGGAACATGACAGGGATGTCCATTCTCACCACTGTTGTTCAACATCGTACTAGAAGTCTGCCGAAGCAACAGACAACAAAAAGAAATTAAAGGCATCCAAATTGGCAAAGAAGAAATCAAACTTTCACTCTTTGCAGATGACATGATACTCCATGTGGAAAATCCAGAAGATGCCACCCCAAAATTCCTAGAACTCATACAGGAATTCAGCAAAGTGGCAGAACATAAAAATCAATGCGCAGAAGTCAGTTGCATTCTATAGACTAACAATGAGGCAGAAGAAAGAGAAATCAAGGAATCAGTCCCATTTGCAATTGCGCCAAACACTGTAAGATGCCTATCAATAAACCTAACCAAGGAGGTAAAAGATGTGTACTCTGGAAGCTACAGAACACTTATGAAAGAAAGTGAGGAAGACACAAAGAAATGGAAAAACATTCCATTCTCAGTATTGGAAGAACAAATATTGTTAATATTTGATAATGTCTATACTACCCAAAGCAATCTGCACATTCAATGTAATCCCTATCAAAATACCAATATTTTTCACACAGCTAGAAAAAACAATCCTAAAATCTGTATGGAACCAGAAAAGATTCTGAATAGCCAAAGGAATGTTGAAAAAGAAAACCAAAGCTGCTGGCATCACAATTCTGGACTTCAAGCTCTATTACAAAGCTATAGTCATCAAGACAGTACGGTACTGGCACAAAAAATAGACACATAGATCAATAAAACAGAATAAAGAACCCAGAAATGGACCCTCAACCCTATGGTCAACTAATCTTCGACAAAGCGGGAAAGAATACCCAATGGAAAAAAGGCAGTTTCTTGAAAAAATGTTGTTGGGAATATTGGACAGCCACATTCAGACGAAACTAGACCACTTCCTTACACCATTCACAAAAACAGACTCAAAATGGATGAAAGACCTAAATGTGAAACAGGAACTCATCAAAATCCTAGAGGAGAACACAGGCAGCAAACTCTTTGACCTCGGCCACAGTAACTTCTTGCTAGACACATCTTCAAAGGCAAGGGAAATAAAGGGAAAAATTAGGACTTCAAGATAAAAAGCTTTTGCACAGCAAAGGAAACAGTCAACAAAACTGAGACAACCTAAAGAATGGGAGAAGATATTTGCAAATGTCTTATCAGATAAAGGGCTAGTATCTAAAATCTATAAAGAACTTTTCAAACTCAATACTCAAAAAATAATCCAGTCAAGAAATGAGCAAAACACATGAACAGATGTTTCTCCAAAGAGGATATACAAATGGCCAACAGACACATGAAAAAATGCTCAATGTCACTCGGCATCAGGGAAATACAATTCAAAACCACAATGTGATACCACCTCACATCAGTCAGAATGGCTAAAATTAACAAGTCAGGAAACAACAGACGTTGACAAGGATGCAGAGAAAGGGGAACCCTCTTACACTGTTGGTGGGAATTCAAGCTGGTACAGGCACTCTGGAAAACCATATAGATGTTCCTTAAAAAGTTAAAAATAGAGCTACCCTATGACCCAGCAATTGCACTACTAGGTATTTATCCAAAGTTTATAAACAGTGATTCGAAGGGTCACATGCACCTCAATGTTTATAGCAGCAATGTCCACAATAGCCAAACTATGGAAAGAGCCCAGATATCCATCAACAGATAAATGGATAAAGAAGCTGTGGGGTGGGTGTGTGTGTGTGTGTGTGTGTGTGTGTGTGTGTATGCAATGGAATATTACTCAGCCATCAAAAAGAATGATACCTTGCCATTTGCAACAATATTATGCTAAGTGAAATAAGACAGTCAGAGAAAGACAAATATCATATGATTTCACTCATGTGGAATTTAAGAAACAAGACAAATGAACATGGGGGAAGAGAAGGAAAAATAAAATAAGATGAAATCAGAGAGGGAAACAAACCATAAGAGACTTAACTATTGGATACAAACTGAGGGTTACTGAAGGGGAGGTAGGTAGGAGGTTGGGACAACTGGGTGATGAGTATTACGGAGGGCACTTGATGTAATGAGCACTGGCTGTTATATCACCTAAATTCTACCTCTGAAACTAACAATACACTATGTGTTAATTAAATTGAATATAAATTAAAAAAGAAAACTAAATCGTTTTCACCAATAATTAAGAACAGTTTCAAAATACATACCTCTCCCTTGTAGGTAAATTCATCAATATTAGCAACTTTTAAATTGGCAACTACACATTGAAAATCTATGCTCACAAAAGCATGGTACTAGATACTGTGAAAATACATTTTCACAAGGCATTCCAAAAACTTATATACAGGATCTCACACATTGAGACAAAATTAAAAGCAACATATAAATTAATAAACATTCAAAATTACAAATCGTTAGTCCATTCTTTACTATAGAATCTATAATATCATTCCCCTTAGAGGTGTTGGGATATTTGCAGGACCATCTATGATCTTTGATTATTGGTGTGTAGCATACTTAAATGATCAGGACCAGGGATGGTAGGGAAAGAAAATCTGTTTACAGTTACCTGAGCTTACAATCTAACTCCAATTTACATAATGGATAAAATATTTTGTGCATGAGTTACTATACACTCAAGATCATACTGCTATAAAAATTGGCAAAAAAAAAA
>NW_024426230.1:22166857-22318773 GCF_017311325.1 Ursus maritimus | reverse complement strand
AAAAAAAAAACCATTATATTTCAGCTATAACGTTATCGAGACTTATTCACTATATTAGATAACTTTGTCATTGAATACAAAGCCAGTTGCAATTATGGCTCAATTTATTGGTCTGCAATTTTTGCTCTCTTATTCTGAGTAAGTTTATGCAGCTTTGATAGTTTCATAGTGCATTTGGCATTGAAATATCAGAATACAAATTACATAGAGATTATATTTTTAAAATAACTTATACTCATTTTATTTCTTCTATACAATTCAACTAGGATATTATATTAACTTTTGAAATATGTTCATAGCTTGATTATATTATCTATAAATAATATCTGGGGGAAGAGGTATGAAATATTTTTTTGTAGAAGTAGACTTTGAGCCTCCTATGACTAATATTACATTTAGAGACAATGTACCTTACAAGTCCAGACCACAGAAACCTGCTGTGATTTTAGAATGAGCATGAAAGGCTTTATGGAAATATGAACTGACTTTTCAGAATTACATAGAAGTGACCATTCAGAGAGGAGTGGAGAGTCCATGACATGCCTGCGTAATAGTTTGAGCAATTAGGGATATAAATGCCAAAACATTTTCAGGGCTGTATACACATTCCCACTGAACAAAGGGCTCTTTGGGGAAGATTAGGGCAAGAGGAATCTCAAGGGCTTGGAAAATCAGAGATCGGGCATTGTTATATAAGAAAGGGACTGTAATGGAAAGTAGTTGGTTTTATGCTTGCTGCTCCTAGTGGCAAATGGATGACATATTCAAAATGTGCTTTTCAAACATTAATCAGGAAGGGGAGTAGAAAACAAACACTAAACTGAAGTGTTATCTGGGGAAAAGAAGAAACAATAATAAAAAGATTTCAAAAGAGGAAGGGGGTTTGGAGAACATTTTGAAACTAGATATTGATTGTGAGATAAAAGAAAATATACTCAAGTGGCAGCCCAGTTTTTGATAAGGGATTTTAAATTTTCAGTCGTGTTTACTATGCATTTTTTCCTCATAGAAAGTCTATAAAAAAACAGACCTCCAAAGCAAATAAACAAATAACCTCAAGGAAAACTTGCATTCCTTAGCCAAAGGACCAGGAAAGTTGCTGCCTAGGAAGTCAGAAAACATCAGGACTATAATTGCTCCACTCCAGCCAAACACCACAGAAAAAACTTGAGCCCCTTTCACCCTCTTTCTAGTGGAGAGCCTAGATTTTCATCCCCATCTGTGGTAAGAAGGCCCTAACCCTGCTGGGAAGGTGCCAGAAGGAACCAGAGGGGGGGGAACCTGGGACATTCACTGCCTCTAGTGGCTCATAAGTGTCTCCAATGGACCTGACGTCAGTGTAGAGGCCTAGTGGGAAGCCTGAACTTCCACCCCCATGAGGCAGTAATGAGGTGAGACCCTGGCCTTCCAATGAGAGTATCACAGTGTCAGAAAAGTCCTGTTAAAACGGAAGATGTAAATAAGATCCAAATCTCATAGTACTCAATGTCCAAGATTCGATTAAAAATCAAGTCACACCAAAACCCAGGAGCATCTCACTTGAATGAGAAAAGACAATCTACAAATGCCAACCTGATTTACAAAATACCTGTCAAATATTTTAAAGCAGCTATCATAAAAGGCTTCAACCAGTAATTACAAACACACTTAAACAACAATAGCAAGTCTCAGAAAAGAAATAGAAGACATGGACAAGAGTCAAAATGAAATTTTAGAACTGAAAATTATAATAACCAAATTTAAAAAAAAAGAAAGAAAGAAAAACCTCAAGGTCGGGCTCAGTAGGAGAATAGAGAGCACAGAATAAAGAATCCGTGAATTTGAAGATTAACAGAATTATGTCATCTGAACAAGTGAGAAAATAAACTGAACAAGAACACCTCAAGGACTATAATAAAGAGCTAATACTCTAGTCATTGGAGACCCAGGAGGAGAGAAGAAAGAAGGAAGAGCTGAAAAAGTACCAGAAGAAATAATGACTGAAAATTCCTCAATTTTGGCAGATGACTTAAACCTATAAATTTAAGAAGCTAAGTAAATTCCAAACAGAATAACCCAAAGAAATTCATGCCAAAACATCATAATTAAAATTCTGAAATTAATGATAAAGAAATATCTTGAAAGCAGTAGGAAAGAACCAGAATGTTGATTAAGCTGGAAAGATGTGACACATAACAGTAATACTTTAGCTGATTTGACATATTCACAACAATATACAAATTACAATAGCGTGCTTCACATGTAAAGAAACTGAAATGAGCATGGAATGCCTCTCCATTTGTTTGTGTCATCTTCTATTTCTTTCACCAATGTTTCATAGTTTTTAGAGTACAGATCTTTCACCTCCTTGGTTAAGTTTATTCTCAGGTATTATTTTTGGTGCAATTGTAAACAGATTGTTCTTAATTTCTATTTCTGCTACTGCATTAGTGTATAGAAAGGAAACCATTTTCTGTATATTATTTTTGTATCCTGCAATCTTATTGCATTCATTTATCAGTTCTAGTTTTTCAGTGGAGATTTTATGGCTTTCTATATATAGTATCATGTCATCCACAAATAGTGAAAGTTTGACTTCTTTCTTACCAATCTGAATGCCTTTCTTTTTACTTTTTCTTGTCTGATGCTATCTGGAGCTAGGACTTCCAGTACTATGTTGAATAAAAGTGGTGAGAGTAGACATCCTGGTCTTGTTCCTGATCTTAAAGGAAAAACTCTGTTTTTCTCCATTAAGAATGATATTAGCTGTGAGTTTTTCATATATACTCTTTATCGTGTTGATGTATGTTCCCTCTAAACTTACTTTATGGATAATTTTTATCAGGAATGGATGCTGTACTTTGTCAAATGCTTTTTCTGCATCTACTGAGATGCTAATATGGTTTTTATCCTGTCTCTTATTGATGTGATGCATTATATTGATTGATTTGCAAATATTGAACCACCCTTGTATTCCTGGAATAAATCCCACTTGATCATGGTGAATGTTTTTTTAAATGTATTGTTGGATTCAGTTGCTAGTATTTTGTTGAGGATTTTTGTATCTATGTTCATCAGAGACATTGGCCTGTAGCTTTCTTTTTTCATAGGGTCTTTATCTGGTTTTAGTATCAGGGTAACACTGATGTTATAGAAGGAATGTGGAAGCTTTCCCTCCTCTTCTGTTTTTTGTATTAGTTTGAGAAGAATAGGTATTAACTTTTTAAATGTTCAGTAGAATTCACCTGTGAAGCCATCTGGTTCTGGATTTTCATTGAGAGTTTTTTTATTTTTGATTCAATTTCATTGCTGATAATGATCTGTTCAAATTTTCTATTTCTTCCTGATTTAGTCCTGGAGGTTATATATTTCTAGGAACTTTTCCATTTCTTCTAGGTTGTCCGATTTGTTGGCATATGATCTTTCATAATAAGCTCTTATAATCCTTTGTATTTCTGTGTTATCTGTTGTTACTTCTTCCTCAGTTCTGATTTTGAGTCCTCTTTCTTCCTTTTTTTGTAAGCCTGGCTAGGTTTATCAATTTTATTGATCTCTTCAAAGAAATCAGCTTCTGGTTTCATTGTTATATTCTTTATTTTTTAGCCTGTATTTCATTTATTTCTGCTCTAATCTTTATTATTGTTTTTCCTTCTACTGGCTTTGGACTTTGTCCTTATTCTTCCAGCTACTTTAGGGGCAAGGTAAAGTTGTTTGAGATTTTTCTCGCTTCTTGACGTAGGTCTCTATTGCTATAATCTTCCCTTCTAGAACAGCTTTTTCTTACGTCTCAAAAACTTTGGACCATTGTATTTTCATTTGCATTTACATCCATGTATTTTTAAATTTTCTCTTTGATTTCTCAGCTGATTCATTCATCGTTTAGTAGCATGTTATTTAGCCTCCATATATTTGGGTTCTTTCCATATTTTTTTCTTATGATTACCTTCTAGTTTCATACTGTTCGGGTCAGTAAGGATGCATGATATGATTTCAATGTTTTTGAATTTGTGGAGATTTGTTTTGTGGCTTAACATGTGATCTATTCTGGAGAATGTTCCATGTGTACTTGAAAATAATGTGTGTTTTTGCTCATTTAGGATGCAATGTTCTGAATATATCTGTTAGATCCAACTGCTCTGATGTGTCATTCAAAGCCATTGTTTCTTTGTTGATTTTCTGTTTGGATAATCTATCCATTGATATAGGGGAGTCCTAAAGTCTCCTACTATTACTGTATTATTATATTGTATTGTTGATTTCCTTTATGGCTGTTAATAGTTGCTTTATGTTTTGGGTGCTCTCATGGTGGGTGCATAAATATTTATAACCATTATATCTTCTTGTTGGATTATTTCCTTTATCATTATGTAGTGTTCTTCTTTATCTCTTTGTTTTAAAGTCTATTTTGTCCAAAATAAGTATTGCTACCCCAGTTTTCTTATTAAAATGGCCATACCACCCAAAGCAATCTACAGATTTAATACAATCCTTATCAAAATACCAACAATATTTTTCATGGAACTAGGACAAACAATTCTAAAATTTGTATGGAACCACAAAAGATCCTTAATAGCCAAAGCAATCTTGAAAAAGAACAAAACTGGAGGTATCACAATCCCAAATATCAAGATATAATATAAAGCTGTGGTAATCAAAACAGTATGGTATTGGCACAAAAGTAGAAACAAAGAGCAATGGAACAGAGAGTCCCAAAATAAACTCACAATTTTATGGTCAACTAATGTTCAACAAATGGTGTTGGGGAAACTAGACAGCTACATGCAAAAGAATGAAACATACTATACCAAAAATGAAAACAATAACAACAACACCCTGAAAATGGATTAAAGATCTGAATGTGAGACCTGAAACCATAAAATTCCAGTAGAAAACATAGGCAATAATTTCTTTGACATCGACCATAGAAACATTTTTCAAGTTATGTCTCCACTGACAAGGGAAACAAAAGCAAAAATAACTATTGGGGCTACATCAAAATAAAGAGTTTTACACAGGGAAGGAAACCATCAACAAAACAAAAAGGTAACCCACTGAATGGGAGAAGATATTTACAGATGATATATCCAATAAGAGGTTAATATCCAAAATATATAAAGAACTTACACAATGCAACAGACAAAAAAGAAATAATCTAATTAAAATGGGCAGAATACATGAATAGACATTTTTTCAAAGACATACAGATGGTCAACAGACACATGAAAAGCTACTCAACATCGCTAATCATCAGGGAAATGCAAATCAAAACACACCTGTCAGAAGAACTAAAATCAAAAACACCAGAAACAATAAGCAGTGGCAAAGTTGTGGAGAAAAAGGAAACCTCATGCACTGTTGGTGGGAATACAAGCTAGAGCAGCTACTGTGGAAAAGACTATGAAGTTTCCTCAAAAATAATTAGAATTACCATATGATCCAGTAATTCCACTATTGGGTATTTATCCAAAAAATTTTGAAAACACTGATTCAAAAAGATATATGCATCTCTATGTTTATTGCAGCATTATTTACAATAGCCAAGATATGGAAGGAACCCAAGTGTCCATCCGTAAATGAATGGATAAGAAGAGGTGGTGTGTGTGTGTGTGTGTGTGTGTGTGTATATAAATACATATTTGTATATACCAACAACCATAGATATAGATATAGATATAGATATAGATATAGATATAGATATATAGATATAGATCTGCTCCAGCTGTATAGAAGAATGGGATCTTGCCATTTGCAACAACACTGATGGATCTACAGGCTATAATGCTAAGTGAAATAAGTCAGAGAAAGACAAATACCACATGATCTCAGTTATATGTAGAATTTAAGAAACAAATGAATAAAGGAAAAAGAGACAACCAAAAAGACTCAGAGAACAACCTGGTGGTTGCCAGAGGGGAGGTGGGTAGGTTGGTGGGTGAAATGGGTGAAGGGGATTGAAACTACACTTATCTTGATGTGAGCCCTGACTAATGAATAGAATTACTGACTTATATTGTACACCGGAAACTGATGTAACACTGTGTTAATTATACTTGGGTAACATTTTTTTAAATTAAGAAAAAGAAATTGAAAGAATATTTACCACTGTGGTTTACCTTTGTTGAGAATAATATTTGCCCAGGTGTTAAACATTTTCTAGTAGTCCCATTACAAAAATAAAAAGAAATGAGTATAATAATATGTATTAACCAAAATTATCTAAAATGCTTTTTAAATGTAATCATTCTAAAATTTAACAGTAAGAGAGTTTACATTTTTATACTGAGTTACACAATTGTGTATTCAGCACTGACAGCATATTTCAGCTCAGTCTGGCTGCATTCACGCACTCACAAGCCCCATTAGTCCTTTGGATGCTACTACGCTGTGTGGTGCAGGGCTGTAGTGACGGCGTGAGAGACAACACTGCGCACAGCAACAACGGATTTTTCTGCTTTCATCAAAGCCGTTGCTACAAGTCTTCCCAGTATCACTATACATCTCGTTAATTAGAAGAATGTTTCCCAGATATAAGTAGTTTGAAACTTCTATTTATAAGCACTTATGTATATAAAGATTCTCTTTGTACTTGGCAACAACAAAAAACTGATAGTGACAAATTAGACAATGAGGCTGACAGCACCGCTGCTCTCATCTGAAACCCTCATTCAGAACTTGGTGCTAATGAAAACTGCCTCATGGTTCCTCTTTCCGCTTTGTAAATAAATACCAAAATTTGAACTTATTTATTAAAATCGACTCATTTTTGTCCAGTGCATGCACGGAGGTTATGTTTTGATCTGCAAATGGTTTAAATAATAAAATTAAAAAAGGGGAATTAGTTGATAATTATTCAGGGACTGATCTCCAGTTCAATTCAGTAGGTATCAGTACACTAACCTCCTGACATCATGGAAATGAACAAAACTAAACGGAGAAAAGAAAAGAATGTTAATAAGAATGAATCTGGGGCACCTGGATGGCTCAGTCAGTTAAGTGACTGACTCCTGATTTCGGCTCAGGTCATGATCTAAGAGTCCTGGAATCCGTGCTCAGCTTGGAGCCTGCTTCAGATTCTCTCTCTCTCTCTCCCTCTGCCCCTTCCACTCATGCTTGCTCTCCCTGTCTCTCTCTCTCTCAAATAAATAAATAAATGAATAAATAAAATCTTGTAAAAAAAAAAGAATGAATCTGTTTCCATAAACAGATTTTTATTATGAACTTGACATGACCTACATCTAAATTTAAAGACTGAACATTATTACACCATGCTAATAAAAAAGGTGTGTGTTTAAAATAATAGCAGTGGCGGAGGGAGGGGGCACCTGGGTGGCTCAGTCGGTTAAGTGTGTGCCTTCAGCTCAGGTCATGATTCCAGGGTCCTGGGATTGAGTCCCCCATCTGGTTCCCTGCTCAGTAGGGAGCCTGCTTCTCTTTTCCCCCTGCTTGTGCTCTGTCAAATAAATAAAATCTTTAAAAAAAAATAATAGCAATGAGGAATTGGACTCTATCAACCCTCATTAACTGCAAATTTGGTCAGATTTTCCCAGTAGCATAAGGGAATGCCTCCAGGGGAAAACATAAGGCTTTAGCCTGAGAAAGATATAAGACTGGGAAAATAGTATGTCTAAGTTATGCAGCCAAAATATGGCTTTTTCAAATGTATACTAATTCAGGTTTCATTTTCCTGTGTGACTAAGATTTCTGATATCAAGAAAAAAGGATTAGGACATGGCACTCTAATAAAACTAGTCATATACTTCTGCTACCCTAATGGGTCTTTTTATTGCACTATTCTTTACAGATTCTGTCAAAGTATATTTTTGACAATACACAAAAAAGACATAGTCCCTCACTCGTGGTTTGGCACTTTTAACTTTTGATGCGTAAAATTTAAAAATTCTCTGTATTACATAATTTCCAAAGTTATACTTAAATATTCAGAAAAGAATAAATGAAACCCTGGAAGTTTTACAAGGTCCACATTGAGAGCCATCAGAATGCGTCAGTGGTCAAGGGCGGTGTGTGTGTAAACATTCACATTTATAGGGAGAAGAGGGCAGGGCGGGGGAGGCAATGGTAACATTTATCCAAATAGCAGTTCCCAGTCTGCACAGCACCGCGTGCCTCCTATTCCAATCCAAACTCCCCCATCTTACTGGCTTAAAGAACCAAGGGAACTGGTTTGGGGCGACAGCAGCCACTAAGAAAATTCTAGAATGGAAAGAGACAGAAAGCTATTGGGCTGATCCCTCACTTTCCAGGGGCCCATCGCAATGATCACATTTTTACAGAAGCACCATATTTACACTGCAGGCCTATTAGAGTCTTCTGCCCATTTTTTAAAGCTTTTATTCAAATTCCAGTTAGCCAACAGACAGTTTTAGTTTCAGGTGTACAATTTAGAGAAATACAGAAACAAATAAGTTTGAATTTCAGGTCTCTACATTGACTAATAGCACACAATGAGTCCAAATTGTTTTGCTTACTAGAAAAATATCTATTTACTACCAAACAAGTTATACCAATATCCTAGAAAGGCGAGGTGGTAGACGAAAACAGGGAATAATGTTAAGGACTTTTGGACCATGTCTGTAAAGTATAAAGGAGAGAGTCATTTTAGGGTGATTTTCATGTTTTATCCTCTACGCAGTTGCCACACAGTTATTGAGATCACTACACGATTTATTTGGTTCAGCTCCCGTTCCATTCCCGAGTTACAAAATTGCTTATTTTGTGGTCATTTGGAAGAATGCAACAACATATTTATATCAACTAGGGATAGTCTCTGAGGCTGAAGGAAGCCCTTATTTTTCGTGTAAACATGGTCATTACGCCTTTAAATTGCAAATTTCAGAGAAACCACTACCTAGTTAACTTTCAAAAACTTTTCCTGAAGCAAGAATTTAGAAGACTCAAGTTGCTTGCACAGTTGCCGCACAAGTAATACAGTGAGAGGCTTCCTCTTGGGGCACGAGACGACATTTATCTGTTTTAAATAATTACTTTAATGTGCTTAATTACGTTATCATTATGAATGCACTTTAATCAACAGGACAAACAATATCCAGTGTTTCCTATTTTGTAGTCTCTTAGAAGAATCCAGGAAAACGTTAATAAGGCATTTTATTCCTTATGCCAGCAGCTAAAATAAGAGATTTTAGAAGTACCTGGGATATGGAGGTCCTAAATTACATGCAAGAAGAATCTGGGAAATAAAAAGGATTTATTCTCCCCAGGCTCATTGAATGCTACCTTCTCACAAATAAATGTTAAGATGCCCTAATACACATTGCTTTCACTATCTTAATCTTAGTTGCTAAATAACTTTATAATAAATAATTGACGGGTTTTCTTTAACTGACAGATCTCCTGAAATTCAACAAACAAAAGCATGAAATAGAAGCCTAATAAAAGTTCCTAATTAGGAAATTGGTCCCTGAGAGCACATTTTCTTTCAGCCTAAAGGACTGCTTTATAGCTAGATCATTGTTTTTATTTTCAGCTGGTTTCTCTAATTTGCATGTGCACACACACTCACAATAACACAAAAACATTTTCTTCGAGAACAATTAAAATATAAAAAATTATTTGCCAATCAGGTTAACTATCCAGATGTTTTTAAATATGTCACATATTTTTCTCTTTACTAACATAGTATTTCAGAATGAGAAAAGGCTTCACGATGTGGAGTTCACAGCAAGTATCTTTCCTGATAGAATTTCTGTATGTTTCCACAGAGCCTCTTATATCTGTGAAGGGAATTATCGCATGTGTTTTTTGCTGTGTTCAACTTATTTTCTATCTTCTGTGCTGAACACAGGAGCATGAAAAGTAATTGTTTTCTCTCACTTTTAATCATTCTTCATGTATAATCTATATATTTATATTTTCCTTAATGAAGATTATTTTGTCATGAAAATGCTTATTAAATATCGCATTACAAATATTAGTCTGATCAATATTACTCATAATATCCAAACCTTTTTCAGGACAGAAAAATTGATAAATTTAGACAAAATATTCTGCTTGAATGGATTTCATGAATCTGTATATAATAGTTTGACTGTGTAGAGCTCAGTTTAGTTTTCTATGTGCAATCAAGCGACGGAAAAGTGGCTGGGATGGGCTCACGTTTGGTGATAAATACTACGACACAACTGTTATTACTATAGTATTCGTTTCCTTTATCTAATCTCCTCATAATTAGCTTTTATTTTATTTTAATGATATATAATTCACAACTATTATTTCCTAGTTGTTTTCATTTTTCTTACTGATTAAGTTTAATAAAATGGGAATTTCCGATAAGTGTTAAGCTAACAAAATGAAGGGATACAATATTGTAAAGACGCTTTGTAATACAATGAAATATACTGAATGCATTTTCTTACTTAGTGTTTAATTTTAAGCTAAACTATTAAAAACTACTTTATCTTCACTCAAATCTGATATCTTCTATTTCGTTTTCTTACATAAATTATCCAAATACCTATTATTTTTAGAATAGTAAAGTGGCTTAATTTCTATGTGAATAAAATATTGAAGTAATAAAATTTTGAAGAAATGTCATGTTGATATGTGAATTACAGGCTATCTTCTCTTCCTGTAGTGTTCAAAATCATTTTATTTCAAACTCTTCAACCCATCCCTTCCACCATCAATTCTTTGTCATGTACATAATAGGGGAGTCGGATACGATTTTTTCAAAAATTGCAGTTCAGAGAATTAATCACAAAATAACCATTAGACTTTGTAGTAGGAACATAAGTAAAAAATGATAAATCTATAGGACAATTTGATAGCTTTTATCATATTTATTTTCAATAAGATACTTCACCTGCCCACATCCCCTAAAAGAAACTTTTATATCAACTTTGTAATGGTAGTTTTTTTTTTTTCCTGTAAAGTGAACAGATCAAATCAGTTTAGTGTTAAATGAGTATAATTTAGGTACGTGTACTTTTAGGAAATTTTTTTAAAATTTCATTTTTTATTACACAGCAACTAGTTTATATTTTAGTTCTTTATAAAGAAAATGCTAAGAAAATTAAAACCATGTATTATATGGTTTTAAAATCATACTTCCAGATTTCTTTACTTATAAGATAGAATAGCTCAGCAGCTATGTTCACTACCACAGACTTTAGTTCCATTCAATGATACGGCACATCATGGAAAATTAACTAGTCACAAACAAAAATGTCTCAAATATAGTAAAAATGTACATATCATACAGGTAATTCACAATGCCAAATAAGAAATGTAATTTATCTTGGCTGTGCTTCAGAAATTTATCATCATGGGGTGCATCTGACTCTTGGTTTTGGCTCAGGTTATGATCTCAGGGTTGTAAGACCAAGCCCTGCTTAGGACTCAGCAGGGAGTCTGCTTGAGATTCTCTCTCTCCCTCTCCTTCTGCCCCTCCCCACTATGCTCTCTCTTGCTGTCAATCTCTAAAAATAAATAAACAAATCTTTAAAAAAAATAGCCTTTGTCAAGGCACAAAGCAGAGAGAGGTGAGGACATCTGTCCCTAGGAATGGGCAGAGTGTATACAATCACTGATGAGGCATCCATACACCCTAAGGATTTAAAACTGCTCAGTCTTGCTATGAAAACTGATCGGAGTTAAAAGGAAATGCTGCGGCTCCCCCCTACTATTCACCTCTGGATAACGTCCACAATCTTATTTCATCACATAGAAAATAAAATTGGCAAGGATCTCCAAAAATAAATCACAATTTGGGTAAATGAAACAAAATACTTCGTCATTTCCAAATTTTGGTTGTATCTCCTGGATTAGAAGCATTTTGTAGACAAAGGAGTGTTTCACAAAATCGAAATGTCATTCGGATGAAGGAAACACATTTTCCACAGACACTTCAAAATCTCAAGCTTTCAAGTGGCTCTTACAGCATAACCATCGTACGTTGCAGTAGCGTGGGTCTGGGGATCCTTCAGTAGCGAATGCTGATTTACAGGGTGTGGGGTCTCTTGGGGTTGATCAGCTTCCTGGCCTGTTCTTGCAGAGCTACACAGAAAGATTTCACTTTATCCCATAGCTCAGCTACAAGTTGTTTTCTTTTTCTCAAGAATAGTTCCAAGTGGAGTAGCATATGAATCTACGTCATAATCTACTTCTTCGGTCATCTCTAGGAGAGACTTCTCCTCTTCTAACCATGGAACAGGCTCCTGGAACACCGTCCTCCTGTGATCTCCTACACCTTGTTCTTCCATTTCCACCATTTGTGAAATAGCTTCACGGAAAAAAGCAATTGTGGAGAACCCTCTTCCTCACGTTGTTCACAAGGAAGTTTTAATATCATCTCTCTGAAGAGAGCTGCCCGTACCCCACTCTGCCTCTAAATCCTCTATCTGATTTGGTGGGTGGTGCATTATTGGACGAACAACCCAGAAGCAGTCGGATCCGCAAACTCTTTCACACTATTTGCATATCTTATGTCTCCAGAATATTGTCACAGGATGCCATCCCCGGAGAGTTTGTAGCTGTTATGCACACATCAGAGTCTTCACCCATGAATAAGTCTGCTAAGACCTAAGTGAGTTTACTTGCATGGAAAGGAGTAGGAGGTTTGTTTCTACTTGAGGCTCTAATGCACTCCTTCAGTGCTGTAGACTTTTTACTAATTTCAGCACCTTCAAGCCTTGTTTGCCTGTCTGCCCTGGAAGGACCAGCTCCTCTTTCATTTCCAGGAAAATTGATGAGAGACAATTTACCATGTAGTTTTCCTTTCCCTCTAAGAATAATCTGAAACGCTGCATGGCTCCAAGAGGAATGTGCGCTGGCAGATGTTTGACCGGATGTTCTCCAAGTGTTGCCTATGTCAGTGAGTTTCAGTACATGGTCAACACACTTGACCTCCTGTTCCTGTAATCCCACCACTTGATCCTGCCATTTTCCATCTTCTAGCACTCTTAATTTTGCTTTCCTGTTCAGCAAGTCAAACACATTTCCACTATAAATTTCCAAAAATTTGCATATAGTTGAAGTTCTAATTTCTTATAATTTGGCCTCTTTGACTTTAAAAAAACATCTCCAGCTGCTAATGCATGAATTCCTTTGAACAATCTTTTTTTTTTTCCTTTGAACAATCGGTTCTTTCCTGAGAAGTCATTTCCCATTATTTGAGCTTTTCTACTTTCAGCAAAGCGCGTGGCCATTCTCCTTTCAAGTATAGTGTCCATTAACAGTCTAACTGTAATCCTGTAAACCATTTCAGTTAAGAGCTAAGTCATCAAAGGAAGAATCAAAACCCAATATTTGGTTTTTTAGGTATCTTATTGAGACAAAACAAAAGACCGTCACAATAATTTTATTAGGGATTATGATTACATCAAGATCTTTCGTTTGAATTTTTTTGCTGAATGATCACTTTCTTACACAAACACATATCCTATGTTCATCAATAGGATCTTCTGTTGTCCATGGTCTACAGTCCCTTTAAAGTTTCCGATCATACAAAGAATTTCATATTTTGGGTTTGTAGCATCAATGTCCTGGGCTCTAGTTTTTCCTGTTGTATTTTTTTCCTGTTCTTTATCTTTTTCATAATTTTTCTACTTTTCTCACACAGTGAGAATTTCTATATGCATTTTGTTATGCAGAGGAAGACTATTCAGGAAGCTGACTAGGTCGTGCACATGAGGAGCCAACCACTTTGTTATCTGTTAGAGGAAGGTCCTTCTAAACAGAAGCCATAGTCTGACAATTCTTTACAGTTTTGTTTACTTTGGCAGAAGATGCTGGAAGTAGAGGTTTCTGGGCTGGATTCAGTTTCTTCATCAAGAGCAGAGTCACGGTTGAGTGAAAAGATGCTTTCCAGGTCAATATCTTTGTCCTTTCTATCTCCATTTTCTACCCATTCAACAGTAATACTTTCACTATTTTCATTTAAAAATGTTACCATTGCTTGATATATTTGGGTTCACTAATTAGGGCCTTGAATTTGTTCTCATTTCTTTGCTCTTTCCATGGATTTTGTTCTTTACAATGAAAATTGTTTCCAAGCTGGCTGGGTGTCACTCTATACCCCAAGCAACTGACATTAAACATTTTCCCCTAAAGGAACCATCACTCAGCTAGCTGGCTAGATCTTCACATAAATCCTGATCCTCATGTTGCTGAATTTGGCCATTACTCTTCATCTCATCTGAGGTGTGTGCGTGGGGGGCGGGGAGGGGAGTTGTGACAGTGTGACTGTGAGCAGGGCCCTCAGGGCATGGAGTGATACCAGGTCTGGGAAGTTAGGCACCAGGAGAGTGGGAGGGACTAAACTCAGTTCTTGAGATCCAACTCTGGGAACAGAAATTTTTTGTTTTACATAAGTAAATTTAGAAAGCTGCTTCATAAAATTAATGAGATATATAAGTGGCCATAGAGAAAACTATTCCAAGCAATACTCGCACATACAGCCAAAGTACATGGTGGGCTAATTCTTCCCTAGAAGATAAGGTTCCTTTTAATAAAATGAAGACTTCATTTTTTTATTTTGGTAAATTATCAAGTTAAAAAAATTGAATTTAATCCAGTGTAAAAAGAGTCAATATCATACAACCTTATCATAAAACAATGAGGAGTAAAACTGCTGAGTTGGAAGATTACATTCTCAAGCTTCAATATTCACTAAATCCTAAAATTCCTTAATTTTATATTCAGTCCTCAAGCTGTCCATCATAAATCTGTGTATGCTGTACAAAGATGGGAAATCAAAAAGTATAAAAGTAAATTCAAGACAAGTGCATTAATGTTAAAAGTATTACTATTGATTACATACTTTTGGGCACTTTGTTGATTTGAGATTAGCAACTTAAAATGTAACATTTAGAAACTCAATCATCAAGTTCTTATAAATTGTTAAATTTTATACTCTATTTTTTTTTACATTCTTGCCCTTCATTCATCCTTGTCCCACCAAAAGAAGGAAAAAAGAAAAAAGAAAAATGAATGTACTGGGAATAAAATCTGGTAAACTGCTTGGTTTGAACAAGATTTCACCACTTACTAGCTACATCATTTGAGCAGGTTACTTAATTTATGTGACTGTTAGTATTTTGTTTTGTTTTGTTTGACTTTGAGAAGTTGATATAATTATACCTTCAGAGTATGCTTTAGGATGTCTAAAGGTAATGCATGTAAAATAAACAACATAATGAGTACATTTGGTACTTATTCAATATTTATCATTTGTAAAATTATTTTTAAATGTTATCGTAATATACTGGTTATTTTCTGTATTATTCATTATAATTATGATGAAAATCATAAGTCAAATGTTAGAGCCTAGATAATAATATAGATGAAGCAAAATGAATAACATGGCTCAAAAGTATATTATTCTTTGTATAACTATAGTGCATATAGTATATGTCTCTTTCTTGCCTAACTGGTGCCAATAACGTGAATTTGCAAAGAACACAGGGATTTTACAATGAAGTGGCTTATATTAATAATGTAAAAAGCAAAGCTCCTTGTAAGTTAGGCTCAAAGTTGTTTGGACAACATATTATGACTTGCACTAACACCTCAATCCTTGACAGCTTTTCCCCTCTGGACTCTATTAACTCTTCTTCTCACAATATATATCAAATCTTAACTTAAGGAAAAAGTGGTAGTAAAATTTAGAAATTTTCAAAAGAATAGATGCTGAAAAAAATTTTCAGATGTAAACCTAGAAGTTGTGAACGATGAAATAAGATCAATTTCATTTTTGATCTAATTAGATCATGTTATTTTATGTTCAAACAATCTTCAGGTGCCTATAATTGTCATTCCCTATAGAGTTCTGCTCCTGTCATGGCCAAGTAAACTCCCATTGGACCAACACTCCTGCAGATAACAAGTATAAACTCAACAAAACATAAAGAATTTCCTTCAAGCACTGGAAAGGGACAGAAGCATAGATATTCCATGAAAGTTGACACAGAGGAAGGGAACAACATGGGGTCAAATTATTTATGATTCATCCTGAGAGAAGCCTCAAGCCTTCACTGCTTAATGTGGCTAAAATTTAATAAGAACCCTTCAGTCCAACTGGCATGAGGGAACATAGGAGAGGATTTAATGTAAATGCAACCACTTAAAGTAACAGAGAAATATCACAAGGAAAAGTGAGAAGAGATCCCTAAATTTTTTCGTACAATTTCTGCCCAGATCTCTGGCTAATCTCTGAACCATTGTGCATAGGGAAAATCCCAAACAGCTAAAAAGGGAAATGGAGTTTCATAGTTCATGTTCAGCCAACTTATAGGTCTTTGAAAATGAATTTTAAAAAATAGTCATCAGAAGGTCATAAAATCATCTTTAGTTTCTAAAAAATATCCATTGCAATGCCCAAGGAAACAATCTAAAATTGGTTGATATCTAAAGAAATAGGATGACATAATTAATTCAAAAAAGAAAGAACAATAAACAAAAGATAACACTGGGTAACCTAGATGTTGAAATTTAAGATAATAAAGGACAAGGATAATAAAGGAGCTATTACAACTATGTTTAAAGATATAAAGGAAAATACAGGCATACCTTGAAGATATTGTATGTTTTGTTCCAGACCACCCCAATAAAGCAAATATCACAACAAAGCAAGTCAAATGATTTTTTTTTCACTTCCTGGTGCATATAAAAGTTATGTTTATACTACAGTCTATTAAGTGAACAATAGCATTATGTTTGAAAAACAATGAATATATTTTAATTTAAAAATACTTCATTGTCAAAGGTTAACCATCATCTGAGTTTTCAATGAGTCATAATGTGTCACTGATCACAGATAACCATAACAAATAAAATAATGAAAAACTTTAAAATATTGTGAGAATTACTGTGTTACAGACACATGAAGTGAGCAATTACTGTTGGAAAAATGGTGCCATTAGACTTGCTCAGAGTTACCACAAACCTTCAAGTTGTAAAAACACATTACCTGTGAAGGGTATTCAAGTGAAGTGCAATAAGGTTATATGGTCACAATTAATGAAAAGACAAACTCTGATTATAAAACAGAACAAAAAATATTGACATAAAATCCACTGGATGATGGGGCGCCTGGGTGGCTCCACCCATTAAGCGTCTACCTTCGGCTCAGGTCATGATCCCAGGTTCCTGGAATGGAGCCCCTTGTCCATTGAACTCTGTACTCAGACGGGAGTCTGCTTCTCCTTCTGCCCCTCCCCTTGCTCATGTGCTCTCTCTCTCTCTCTCATATAAATAAATAAAATCTTGAAAAAAGGAAAAAAAAAAAACCTCACTGGATGAGAAAACAATAGTAAAGACTGAGGGAAGAGTCCCTGAAGTTGAGGATAGATCATCAGAAATTGTGTAATATGTGTAATATGGAGAATATATATGTATATATGGTGAATATGCTTATATACAAATGTATAATATATAAAATATATTTGTGTTTGTACATATCATCAGCCTGTGGGACAATATCACATGACCCAAATATATGTAATTGGAATTATTAGAGTTCTCCAGGGACACAGAACCAGCAGGATGTCTATACATAGCAAGAGAGATGGAGAGAAAGAGATTTATTATAAGGAATTGACTCATACAATTATGGAGGCTACAAATCCCAAGACCTGCGGTCAGTAAGCTGACAACCCAGAAACCCTAGGGTGTGGTTCCAGTCTGAGTGAGAGGAGGCTCACACACTCTTTCACAACAAGAAAGCGCTGATATTTCCGTTCAAGTCCAAAGGCAGAAGAAGCCAATATTTCAGTTCAAGTCCAAAACCCCAGTTCATGGCAGTTAGGCAGAGAGTTCCCTATTACTCATGGGAAATTTAGCCTTTTTGTTTTTATCAATCCATTCTTAGTCTACTGATTTAAATGTTAGTCTCATCAAGAAAAACCCTCAGAGACAAACTCATAATAATGTTGGATCAAATATCTGGGCTCCCAATGCTTCAGTAAGTTGACAAATAAAATTAACCATCACAAGTCCATTCCTAACACGATAATAACATGATACTATCCTGTGCACAACCAAAAACACTAATTCTCAAGAGGTAAAGTGCTTGAATGATGTTTACTCTTCTCCTTGATAAACCATAACAAGTTTTATAAAATTAATAAAATTAATACTATTAATAAATATTAATAAATAATAATAAAATTGATAATACTTAATACTATGATATAAAGTCAATACATCCAATGTTACTTGATAGGGAATAAGAGAGTGAAGAAAACAAAGATATAGGATATACAAATTCATAACAAAATGATAAAATACTCCTAAAAATTATAGTCTCTATTTCTGTAACTTGTCATACGGTTATACTATTCTCTTTGCCTTCAGCAAGCACTTCAGCTGAGTGTGATTCTTTAACTGGTAAGGTGACCCATACCTTCTTTCCTGGAGAGTCAGGACCATTATTGGTCCTGCCTGGATTGGGTTGTTGTAGTTTTCTATTGACCTTAAGCACAGGGCATTGAAATACTAGGAGATTCCCTCAGGGATCTCCTGTATTCTAGACATATTTTTCCTTACCTCTACTGTGGAGTAGTAGTCCAATTCTCTCTTTGTAGTCAGGAACAATCATCAGAGACAGCGTAGTAACTCACTTCTTTTCCAGTTGATTCAGAGGCCCGAGGAGTGACCAGATATCAGTCTTAATTTCTAGCTCAAGGGAATCACTGTTGTGTCTTCTGGTGAAAACATTCACCCCTTTATTACGAAGACCTCTAAGGCCAGTAAAGCTTAAGATTCTGGAAAGAGGAAGCAAAATACTTTGCTAGTCAGTCACTAGGGAAAATAGTGAGTGGTACCACTCCCCATTTCTATTCCTTGATTCCTAGTTCTGTAAGTTGTAGCTATGGGAGAAACACCACCATATACTGGATGCTTATTCAGACCATGCACAGTCTTCTGGGATATCTTACCCAAGCCCTGCAAGGTACTGGCACCTAACTAGGACTGTAAATGAGTCTTCAAAAGCCATTCTGCCACTCAACCAGCTACAGATGTTGGAGAACATGGTATGACCAGTAAATTCCACAATAATGAGCTCATTGCCTCACTTCCTTTGCTGTGAAGTGAGTTCTTTAATCAGAAACTATTCTGTGTGAGATTCCATGACAGTGAATAAGTCATTCCGTAAGTCCATGGATGCCAGTTTTGGCAGAAACACTTCATGCAGAGAAGCCGAATCCATAACCAAAATAGTGTTTATTCCGATAAGAACAAAATGTCACCTTTTCCATGATAGAAGTGTCTGATCAATCAACCTACCACCGAGTAGCTAGCTGATCTACCTAAGAAATGATGTCATGTAGAAGAAGACTCAGTAGTGGTCTTTGCTGGTGGCAGATTGGGTACTCAGCGGTGGCCACAGCCAGGTTGGCCTTGGTGAGTGGAAGTCTGTGCTGCTGAAGCCATGCACGATCTCCAGCCCTGCCACCATGACCACTTTGTTTTTGGCCCACTGGTCAATGACAGAGGTGGCTGGAGAGAGATAATGACTGGTATATATAGAATGGGTCACCCTATTCCCCTTGATCATTAAAATCCTCCTCTGCTGAGGCACGCTGTGGTGAACATGCACATAGGGCACACACATAAATCTTTTCTTCCTCTGCCAGTTTATCATGGGCAAATCCCCATGAGGTTACGGTGCAGGCAGAGCGAGAGAATGTAGTGCAGAAGTGGGGGCCATGGACAGACATTTGGACCACTTCTTCATGTAACTTAGTTGTGCCTTCAGGCCCTACTCAAGCCAGATCATGTTATATACAACTTCTGTTTGATGATGGAACACTATTGTTAATGTCCAGCTTTAAGTAAGTGAAATAAGACCCAGTACATGACGGACAGCTCAGGTCACATGGTGATGTGATAGCCTAAGTTTAAGTGTGCAGTCTCTACTAAGAACCAATAGCAGGTTAAGAACTGTTTCTCAAAAGGAGAAAAGTTATCCAGAAGATAGTAGGACTTTGCTCTAAAATCCTAAGGGCCTGTGGTGTAATTAACCTATGAGGGCCCTCCAAAAGCTATAAATAGCCTCCCTTTCTGCCACTGACACTTCAAGCACCATTGAATCTACAGGATCACAAGGCCCAAGTGGCAGAGCAGCTTGTAAGGCAGGATGGACCTGTTATAGAGCCTTCTTATGTTCTGGGCCCCACTCAAATCTAGCAGCTTTTCAGGCTACTCAGTAAATAGGCCAGAATAACACACCTAAATGATGAATGTATTGCCCCCACTATCCGAAGAGATCCCCCAGGCATTGTGTGTTGTTTTGCTTATAGGAGTAGCCAGATACAACAATTTATCCTTCACTTAAGAAGAGAATTTTGACATGATCCACACTGCTAGAGCCCTAGAAATTTTACTAGGTAGAAGACCCTGAAGTTATTGGATTTATTTCCCACCATGTTTTCTAGATATCAAGATAAACTAAATATGGGATCATAAAAAATATCTTCAAAATGGCAGTGAAACAAATAACCACAAATGAAAGTCAGAAGATGGAAATCAAATGCACTCATAAACTCACAAGAGTTTCACATATAAAAAAGTATCAAAAACAATATAAAAATATTACATATTAAAAGATACCATTCTAGGTCCTGAAAATACAACCAAAATCGTTCTTATTATGACACATTCTTGTGATACAGATAAACAAAAATATAAATAAGTAAAAAATACATACATACACACATTATATTTAGTATATTGTATAGTATATAGTATGTTAAAATATGTAATATAGATAATGAGAAAAATAAATTAGAGAAGGAAATATGGAGTGCCTGGTGTGGGATTATGATTTAAACCCAATAGGAAACTCATCAAGAAATATTTGATTCGTGTAGATAAAGAAAAAAAAGCATTTTGAGCAAAGGAAAAGCAAGCGAAAAGATTCTAAGACAGGCACATGTCCTGTCTTTTGAGGAATAATAAGAAAGAACCATTAGAAGAGATGAGGGCAACATAGCAAAGGAAGTCTGAAGTTACTGTAATGTGGACCAATTTAAGGCTTTTTGCTTTTAAAATGATTAAGATAAGAAACTTTTGAAGGGTTTTGGGTAGAAGGCTGAAATACGGGATCTGTGTTTTGTTGATTAATCTAGCTGCTTAAATGCAAATAGAGGTGGGTGGGAAATAAGAGAGTGGGAGGAGAAAGTAGAGGAAGACTGGAAGAGGAGAGAGAGAGAACAGGAAAAGGTGAAGAAGAAAAAGAATGAAAGAGAGAGGAGGAGGACAGCCAAGGGGCTGTCACAGTAATCACAGCCAAAAGGGACTTTGACTGGGGCCAGAATGGCAGCAAGAGAGGAAGAAGTGGTGGTTACTTTCTGAAAATAGTCAATAGAAATTGCCAAGAGCTTGCTAAGAGGTATGGGGTGGGGGGTAGGAGGGGATGACCTCAAGGTTTTAGCCTGAACAACTGCAAGGAAGTTGCCATTTGCTGAGATGAAGCCTCAGAAAGGAAAAAAAAAAAGGAGGGGGGATAGCAGAGTTTAAATTCAGAGCTGTTGAGTCTGAGATTCTTATATGTCCAAGTAGAGATTTAGAATAAGCAGATGGACATCTGAGGTTGGATTGCAAAGAAAATTCCCAGGCTAGAGAAGAAATTTGGGAGTTACTACCATAGGAGAATGAGTGAAGAGGAAAACTAGAACAGGTCCAAGCAATGAACACTGGGATTTGAAAATTAAAATGCTATCTAAATGCCAATATATTTGAATATTTAAATGAAAAAGGACAAATTCTTGAAAAACACAATTTATCAAAATTAACACAATGAGAAACTATCTGAATAAAAAATATAAAATATACAAAAATGTCCATAACAATATTATTCATGAAATTCGTACACTGAAACAATCCATAGGCTATTCCACATTTGGTAAAGTCACTTGCAATATCATAAAGCAATGAAAAAGAGCAGTCTTGCAAGATGCAACAGCTTATATTGATTCCACAGACATCCTGTTAAACAGAAGAGGACCAATTCACACCGTATTATTCCATTTTTATAATGTTCATGTGCATCAAAACTAAACTATTGCAGGTATTAGAATGTTTGTTTCCCATGTGGGCTGATAATGATAAGGTATGCCTTATACCTTAATCTCGGTTTGATTATTGGAGTATTTTTATTTTTTTAAGTTTTACTGAACTGGAAGCTTTTTAGACTAATCATTCGTCAGACTGTACAGATTAATTTCATCTACTTTTTAACCTGAACTTCCAAAAACATTTTGTTTTTTAGTAATTAGAAAATAAAAAGATAAATAACCAGAACTAAGCAGAAATATATTTAAAATAGTAGTGTATTAAAAGACAAGACTGGGGGAGCCTGGGTGGCTCAGCTGGTTAAATGTCTGCCTTCAACTCAGGTCATGATCCCAGGGTCCTGGGTTGGAGCCCTGTCAGACTCTCTGCTCAGCGGCAGTCAGCTTCTCCCTCTCCCCTGCCCCTCACCTTACTTGTGTGCACTCTCTCGTACTCTCTCTCTCAAATCAAATCTTAAAACAAAACAAAACAAAAACCTAGCCTTATCTGTTATTAAAATATCCTATAAATCTACCATGATTTAATAGGGTTTATACTAGTATGATACTGATAGGTTAGGTACTGAATAGGAACCGGAAGTATTAACAGGTGAGATGCAAAGGTAAAATATATAATCTAAACATAGAAAAGGTGCTAAAGAGACAAATCCAGAAGCAATTGACATAATAAATTTCACTACATATACTTTGAAAGTGTCTGTCTGACTAAACAAACTCAAACGCTGGAGACAAATTGGGAAAATATTTGCAAGTATCTAAGTTTTTACAAATCAATAAGTATTAACCACCTAATAGAAAAATATTTAAATAATATAGAGTCCACAGTAAAATACAAACACCTTATGACTATAAGATGCTCAATTTAACTCATAATCAGATTTTCTAATTCTTCTGGTTTTGTTTGTGACAAGTGTATATTTTCCATGTAATATGAGAACATATTAATAAAATATAAAAACAATTTTTATTTTATTAAGACATAACTTAAATCTTGCTGTGCTTGGAAGTTTTGTTCACTAAAATTTGTTATTATATTTTACAATCCCTGGAAGTAGCAGTCTCTATTTTACCCTATGAAAATTCAAGTCATTGCACTCGACTTTTTAAATTGAAACCAAGAGTAACCCATTTTATATTGTAACACTACACACATAAATACACAGTCATTCACTAACGATATTTATGCCTACTACTTGTGATGCATGTAGAAGTATTATGGTCTGTTCTGTCCTGTCTTATTTTATCCTGCTTTATAATTTATAAATGCTAGTCTCAAGGCATTAAGTTGATGCCATCAGACTGTGACCCACAGTTTTCAAAGCACTGCTCCAGTAGGTACCAAATGAGCTTATATTTAGTTTCAATAGATTAACAGGAATTTTGCGAGATAGTAAGGAATAGTACTTATGACCATTTAATTTGAAAGCCTGATACAGCAAAGTGCTGCTGTGACAGTCCAACAGGAGAATCCGTTTAACACTCAAACTTTAGGGCCAATCAGTACATAATTGTTGACTCTGATTGCAGTTCTGTGATGTGAGTACTTTCCAAAAATTGTGTGCGTTACTTACCTTTTTGAAAGAGATAACATTTTTAAGAATTCATGCTTCTCTTCTTCCGAAGAGAAGGAAAAAACGTTGTGGCTTCAAGTGTATGCATCTTTTGTAAGAAAGGATGATATTTTCATCATTTTAATGGTCCAAGTAAGTGAACATGTAAAACTTTTTCAGAATCCTATCATGGATTTTCACAGAGTAATCTCTCAATTGTAAGTAAAAGGAGTATTATTTGCTCTCAATTTGTAAGAGAAAGGATAGTGCCAAACAGTTTTTCTCTTTCAAAATAACACAAAGTATACTTTCCACTCCTCCTCCTGTCTTCAAAAGGGTATAAGTAATGACTTCTCATTGTACATCTGAACATTCCAATTTGTGTTATACTTTTAACACTGTTATGCTATTTTCAAAGGTGTCATGGTTTGAAGTTTATAGTTATTTCCTCTTTGTCATTTCTTATTTTCTGTTACTCCAAGAAATAATACGTTATTCTGAGTATAGGTTGGGAATTGTCTCCCTCTCTCTCAGCTAAAATCTACTTTTAGTCGTATATTACCAAAACTACTATGAAAACATTAATTCATTATTAAAATGAATTGGTTTCATATCATTTTAAAAAACAGTGGGTATATTCCTAAATTGACCTTAAAGATAAAAGGAACTATGCATGAAGCCATAACCTTTTTCATATTCAGATGAGACAGGCAAAGGTAATTGTAAAGGCTATTGTGAGGGGAGGAGGTTATTCTGGGTTTGTGAAAATCAATTTGTTTTATCATTTTTGTGAAAATAAGATTCTTAAATGTCTTCTAAAACTTTTTCATTCCAATAAGGCTTTGCTTATATTAAAAAACTAAGGCTTTGGTAACAAAATAGATAGGTTTCATGAAGGTACAACCTGTTTGAAATGTATAAAATTCTATATTTTGTTTTAGAAGATTTGCCCTTTTTTTACCTTAAAAAATATCAAACCTACAGAAAAGTTATAGTAAAAGCCATTTTAATGACACTCATTTACCCCTTACTAGGATTTGCCAATTGTTAACAGTTGTTTTCTCTTTCTCCTTTGCTGAATATTCAAAAGTAAATCACTGACATGATGATAGTCACTCGTAAATATTTCATCTTGTTGCCTTTAAAATCAGGGACAACCTCCTACATAACCACAATTCCATTTTCACAGCAAGGAATTTAACTCGGATTCAATAATAGTATAGGAAATGTAATCCATATTTAAATTATGTAAGTGTTCATAAAATTAGCTGCCAGCCTTGCTTTAATACAAGATTCCATCAAGAATTATACATTGTATTTGGTTGCATGTATCTTTTGTCTTTAATTCTCTCGACTTTCTTGTCTTTCATAACATCGATACTTCTGAAAAGTCCAGGCCACCTGTATAAAATGCTCCACAATCTAACTCTGTCTTTTTTCTGATCTCATGACCATACTTAGATTAGACCATTTACAAACCATTTAAACCCTATCACAAGGAATGTACACATTCCCTGGCAATGTATCGGAATATACGAGCCCAGTTTTTATGGTGAATGGGCGTGCTACGTGGTTAATCTAGCATGATGCTTTCCAGCTACATGAATGTCTGCTTCCCAGTAACTAGTCACACAATGGCTCCGTGTCCGTTTATGGATTCTTGCCTAAATCAGTTTTTTACATCCGTGTCTATAAATTGGTGATTTTTAATTATGTAATTTTTCTATATTAACCTATTTCCCTTCTTCAGTAAAGATAGTTACATTCTCAGCAGTTCTGTGAATGAAGACTGTCTGCTTCATGAAGTGTTAAAGTTTGTCTGTATCACCTAAAGTGTCTTATCATTTTTTAACAGTCTTTGGTGATGAACAGTAGGATCAGAAGCTGACTGCTAACCACCTGCGACGTGATGAGACGTACACTGAATCCTTTGAGTTTACTGTTCCTCTCATCAGGACCAGGAGCTGTGGGTCAGTGACTCTCAGATTTAAGCTCCACTCCCTTGTGTGCAGCTCTCTGACCCAAAGAAACTTTATCTTTTTTTAATTTATATATTTATATAATATTATATTTGAATATAAATACATATTTTTTTGGCTTCAAATGTTGCTTTCAGAGTGTGAAGTCAAATGCCAAACCTTCCAGTTTTTAAAAAAAGGGACAAAAGATGGGTGAATTTTCTATAGCCGATAAGGAAAACCTTGAAGCCACTATTAAAGAATTAGTCTCATCATGTGTTCTAAAACATAAAACATAACCAGCTATGAGCAGTTTAAAACTATACATATATATATTTTACTTACAAAACAGAAAGATCAGGTATGAAGGCTATATACCCAACTGCCGTCTGATTATAAGTGACAATAAAATATTAATTCTACCTTTTTTATTAAAAACAATTATTTCCCAAACAGACTTCAGGGTTTTTTAAAGTTCTCAGAAAAGTTCTGGGATCCTGGAAAGGCTCTGGAATAATTATACTAAGAGTCCACAGTGAGTGGTAGCCATTAGGAGACTTAAGAAGAAGGAATTCCAATGTCTGCAATGTGTGGTAGCCATCGGGGGACTTAACAAACCCTTGAGGTAAGTCCACAGCATAAAACATTGGAGGACTTGAGGAAATAAATTAAGACGAGAAATTCAGAATGTTTGACCAATGGCACATCAAAATCTAAGTAGAATCAAGTCACACTATTATAAGCCATCAGGTCGTTCATACCATAAAGAAAACTTCTCATGAAAAGAACAATAGATCTGTTGCTAATGGAAACCAAAGGCGTAAAATTGGTGGGCGTGAATCAAGCATTAAAAGCTGTTAGACCACGAACCACCTAACCCTAGACCCTTATGCTGGGATAAGTTGATCACAGAATGGGTTAAATTGATACTAGGTCACCTCTCAACCTCAGGAAGATTTCCGCTCAAGGAATACTGTAAAACACCGAAAAATCCCCAACCCAGTGGCACATTCCCCTTAGGCATTCATTTGGCTATGAGAGACCTGAGGGCTAGCTAAAAAATGCCTCCTTCCAGCATATCTCTCTATAGGTCTAAGAACGGTTTCCCTGGAAGCTGTAGATACCTACAAAAATGATAAAAATCTTATTAAGACAATCTAGAATTACCGTGGCCATTATGGGAAATAATCCAATTAGCCAAATCATTCATTAGAGAAGTACACTTCTCTGAAAGCAACTGTTTCCAAATCAAACAGAACGGGATACCTATTTTAATTGCTATGCAGAAGCCTCCAAAAGGCTTCAAGATTCTAAGAGAGCGTCATTAAAAGAGTCACTGCAAAAGGCTAATGAAAAGTTCAAAGCCACAAGAGGTACCCAAAGCAAAACAGTGTAAGACTGGTAGGACTCCTACTGCTCCTTGCCAGCCTCCTTGAGAATTCACAGTTCATTAAAACTACACTTGAATTGCCTTTCCACTCTGCAGAGACTATAAGACCACAAACAGAAGTCCACCAAGTCAGTAGCCTTAAAACTACAGCAGCTCTAGGACCAGAGACCTAAACCAGCACCTGGGCCTCCCATTTTGCACGCTGAGAGGGGTCTATTATCAAAACACTGGCCCAGAAATTGGGGTCTCATTTGTAATCAAGTTGGACACTGGAAAAATGATTGTCCTCAAAAAGTTTTATACAAATCCTTCCATACCAAATTGAATGCCCTCGTATCTCAAAGGAGGGCCCCAAGGTGGGGCTTTGTAGGGCTGATGAGACGCTGAGGGATTCTCTGGAAACAGCCATGAACATTCCCTTAAACAGCAGAGGGGAAACTAAAATTAAGGGAGAACCTTGCCAAATTCTGGAAGATTCTGGAGCTACACACTCTACCTTAAACCTCACTCTCTCTGGAGCCTACGGATTCGATCCTGGGAAACGGGCAGAAGCCTGTGAAGGGTGACAGTTCTTACCCGAGTCAGCCCTCCTGGATCTCTGTGGCGCCGGGCAGAGAGACGAAGGTAAAATGTCAGTTGTTCCTACTGGTTGTCTGCCGTTTTCTCTCCCAGAGACAGCCATGCCTTCGTGGGTCGCATGCTGGGAACGCCGCTCGGCTTTCTGTCAGGAGCACGTAGGTTGCTGATTCTCTCCTACGTAGGCAGCTCCACCGTCAGGTTCAGGCCCAAGACGTGCCTGCACAGAAATGCGAGCTGCGCCCTGCTTGTGGCTAGGGCCTGTCAAATGACAAAACGAACACAACTTACGAGACTTTGTGCGAGCGAGTTTTACAGAACCTTAGAAACGGCAACAGGAAAACAGGGCTGATGGGCTAGGAGGTCAGGGAGTTCCACTTAAGGCCAAGCAGGCCCTTATTTCCTAGGTTAAGGTAAACCAGCTGAGGCTGGGTTAGAGGATTGTGATGAGTATTGGTTAGGGCTCGACAGGTGTTTCCCATAAATGCGGGCTGACTTTGGTTTAGATTTATGATGTGGGGCTGGGCCCCTGGGGTGGCCTCCATTTTGTGGATTCTGATACACTAATTAACTTTACCAGGTCCTGCTGATGGTTGCTAGGTCTCAGGGGAATTGTTTAAGCCTTTCTTTTGGCTCTTTTTGGGATAGCTCTAGCGCTTTGGAGGGTAGTGTCTTTTGCACCCGTTTGGGGGGATGTCTCTTGCATCAAAGGGTCATTCAAAACTGCCAGGAATATTTATTGTTTGTCCTAGCTGAAACCTAACAAGATATTTGAGGTGATTTTTTTTTTTCTAATTGTATCCTTTTCTTTATGTTAGTCACCATACAATACATCCTTAGTTTTTGATGTAGTGTTCCACGATTCGTTGTTTGCGTGTAACACCCAGGGCTCCATGCAATACGTGCCCTCCTTAATACCCTTCACCAGGCTAGCCCATCCCCCCACCCCCTCCCCTCTTAAGGATCTGTACCAAAGTGGAAGCTGATATTCAGAGCCTGGTAGGATTTTCTTTTTTTCTTTTTTAGACCTCTCTCCTCAGCAGAATGAAACAATTCACCCACAGGAAAAGAAAAACATTCCAAAGACAAACATCTCTAAATCTAGAACACAGGAATCTGCTGATTTCTATCATAGTTGAAGATCTTCTCCTGATAGAAAGAAGCAAAACGAAGATAATATAGTGGGGTGACTGGCTCAGTCCCCTCATAGCATTCAGGGTGTAATCCAATTCTTTGAGGAATTAAAAATAACCGTTCTTCAAACTGAGGCTTCATAAAAACAGAAAAAGCCCACCTAATCCTTTCTACCAATCCCAGAATCTTCCCTATTCATTTCAAAAGGCTAGTAAATTCCTAAATTTTGGGTTCAGGAAACAATAGATCTTCTTGGAGTAGCTTGCGTTGTTTTTCTGTGCCCTTGAGATGTGAATATTCTACTTGGTCTCTGGAAACTGAGGGCCCTCTCTTCAAAATGCAAATTTTAGGGAGGTAATTCCTGTCAGAAGAAAACAAAGGGAGGAAAAGACTATTTGGAAACTGGGTGAATGAAAAATCTTCAGTCTTCTCCACGAATTCTGGTAAAAAGTTTAAGTCACCCTTAACTTATTTCATCTGCCAGAAATCACCAACTGCCAGAAGCTACGTACTACTCACTGAATAAATATGTAAAAAATAAACATGACAAAGGTTAAACTCGCTCCATGGCTGAGTCAATGTGCACAATTACTTTGAGCAGTACGCTATTTCCCTCAATTTTGTCTACTATGCATTTGCTTCTATTACACCTGTACCGTTTTTTTCCAGTAGATACCATAACGTCCTAAAACACTCGTGTATTTCCAAAATGTCTTTACTACCTGTTTTACCATCAAGTAAAAATTTGTCACCCTATCAAAATTCCTACCCCCTCCATCCGTCTGCATGGTAATGATAATGCTTAATCATTCTAGAAACTCAATTGTAAAAGGATGTATGTTGATGATACTAAAAATCTTTCTTGTTGGTATCATTTGATTTTCATATTTGCCACTTTGTTTACAGTCAATCAAAAGTATATGTATCCAGGTTAGTACTGTTAGCTCTTTAGTGATTTACTTTATGATATGATAACTCACTACAGTGCATGTACACATTATTTTTAAAATATTTCGTCTATTGTGAAGACTGAATGTCTTGATATGAAAAATATCTCCTTTAATGTTGGCCAAAAAGTGTCCTATTTTTATTATTATTATTATTATCATTATTAATATTTAGTAACAGATCGCTATGGTACTAGTATACAACTCTCTGGAAGACCAATTATTATTATGGTCATATAAAATAGACATGGTTATTGCATTGTGGGGAGCAGAAGGCTAGCTGAAGACAAAGTATAAGCTGACACCCTGCAGCCTCCCTCTACACTCCCTCCCCCCCCACTCCTGGGTGGGATATGTGTGATATTCATCCAGGAAGCTCCCAACTATCTTAAAGTTATTGCTTTCCTAGGGGGAAAGACAACTTTAATTTGACAATGGCAAGGCCTCCAGTATCCTGTAGGTCCTCTTTAACATATGAAAGTTCTTTTGAAAACCTCCTGTCTTCCCTACCCCCAACTCCCAAGTATATAATCAGCGACCCCTCACAACCCCAGTGCAGCAGCTCTTTCTGCCTACAGGTCCTGTCTCCATTTTTTTAAAAAGATTTTATTTATTTATTTATTTGACAGAGAGAGAGGCAGCGAGAGAGGGAATACAAGCAGAGGGAGTGGGAGAGGGAGAAGCAGGCTTCCTGCTGAGCAGGGAGTCCAATGCAGGACTCGATCCCAGGACCCTGGGATCATGACCTGGGCCAAAGGCAGATGCTTAACGCCTGAGCCACCCAGGAGCCCCCTGTCCCCATTTTTTAATAAAACCACCTTTTTGCACAAAGACTTCCCAAGAATTCTCTCATGGCCATTGACTCTGGACCCCACACCACTAAATCTCCCCTATATTCCAAAACCACATCAAAATGGTAGAAGCAGATGATTGAGAATCTTGGGGGAGAACATTCTAAAAGGTAAGGGAGAGAACTTCATCGAGGCGATCTAAAAAAAATTAAACAATTTAATATTGGCTCTACTGTTAATATCCAAGATAAAATAAACAAAAATCTGGTCTGCAAAGAGCTTTTAAAGTCCTGTTCAATAGCAAAACATCAGTTTAGCTTTGAAATGGTCTTTTTCCCCACATATTCCTGAGAGTGAAAAGATGATAGGAATTGATTCCAGTGCCTGATGTCAGCAAGTGGACACCATCTTTTCTAAAAAATATTTAAAAGTTGCAATTTTGCCTCTCATCCTTGATCTTCACGGCAACTTAACCTCGCAGCAACAGGAATCCCATTGTTAAAATAATAGCTAGTTCCTTAAGCAAGCCAGAATGGTAGAAGTAGAGGGAGTTCAGGAATAAAAAACATAAGTAAATGACATGGTAAAATTAGATATTAACAACCATTAGGCAATCATTTCTGCAACAGGTTTCTTAGTTTCTCATGTGCTGTACAATGAGATGATCTTGCGACCCTCCTTATAAAAGAAAAATGGTGCAATCCATTTTATACATAACAGCTACTTTCTCTACTTATTAGTACTCTATGTATTAAGAAATATATTCACAATCACACTACTTGTAAGAATCAGTCAGTAGATTCTTCCAGTACCCAATAACAAGAGTAGGAGATAAAATACATTTGTTCTCTGCCATTAAAAAAAACAAAAAACAAAAAACCTCACTGCTCACCTGAAAATTGTAGTCATGTTTTCTGGGATCCAGTGCATTACTAAATAGAGTTTAATTTGCTTTGACTTAAAAAATACAGAAAACAATGAATACTTGCTCACTAGAATAAATATCTCAAGTTCTAATACTACCTGAAGAATAATATATAGACACTGACATTTAAATTAAGGGTAGGAGCACCTGGGTGGCTCCGTGAGTTAAACAGCCAATTCTTGATTTTTGGCTCAGGTCATGATCTCAGGGTCATGAGATCAAGCCCTACTTCAGGCTCCCCGCTCAGAGTGGAGTCTGCTTGAGACTCTCTTTCTCCCTCTGCCCCCACCTAAAATAAAACAAAAAATAAAATAAATTAAGGCTAGAAAACCTAATAAAGACTACTATTGACTCACGAAAGATTATATTCATAATATATTTGCATTGTAAAGCAACTTGTTGGGTGAAGATAAAAAATAAAATGTAAAAGTAATGCCACAAAAAAGACCTGAAGCTTACTTTACAGTATAGATTTTTTAAATTAAAAATGCATTAAAATAACAGTTTTGATATTTTTAGCTATGCGACGCTGGATGATTTACCATTTTTCCTCACTTATAAGAGGGTATGTTAAAAATAATTTTGAAGATAGTGGTCTTGTTAAATGAAATAATGTGGATTGGCAAGTATGTAGTAAATCCTCAATGACTATCATACATAAAATTATTTTTTCTTTTAAATCAAAATAAAATTAGACTTCTTGAAACTGTGAACTCCTCTGGTGAATTTGACACATTTTAATTTTCAGTAACGTTTTGATATGAAGCATTTTAGAATATATTTATTTTCATTATATTTATACTAGCTTAATAAATTAAATATATAATCATTTATTTAAACAGAGTTAAGTGTGATAGTTTAAAAATGTTATCATTTTTAAAGGTGGAATTTGATGGTTGTCACATTTAAAACAAAGTGTAAGAATTTAACTGTGATACACCTTATTTAAATCTTTTACCTCTTGTTTTTAAAGTAACTATAGTTTATCCTACATAAAATAAAATTACTTGCTGTACTACATGGCTAATTTTGTTTATTTTGGCACCATATTGCACTTTAATTATGAACATTTCCAGAGAATCACAATGCCAAAATTTTGCTTTTCTAATTAAAAGAAAAAGCACTGTAAGCTGTTTTATTAGAAATGTGGGTGATACTATTAAGAGCAGATAATGATTTAGGAAAGTGAACTTACAATAGGGTGAACTTTAGTGCAGAATACGCAAAATGAAATAGTACACACTCATCAGTTAAAATGGGACAGATTATCTTATGATTGCTAAATATTTTTACATAGATAATGGAAGGTAAAGTTTTACTTGTGTTACATATTCTAAAACTCCACATCTCAAAATCGGAGACTATATGTTTTATCAAAAAATGGGAATTATATCATATAATAGAAAGATAGCTAAATGTTTGCACATGTGCATGTCACCTGAGGTTAGGGGGCAGAGAGAAGAATGTAAATATACATTCATAATAGTATAGATAAAGAAATTACTGCGGCATTATTTTTTAAAGGAATGAACAGCAAAAAACCGAAATTAGCAATATAATAGGTTAGGTAGGTTATGATACACTTACACAAAGAATTATTATGCAGTCAATAAACACACCTGAGATATAGTATTAAGAGAGGGGGAAAACAAGATGTGGAATCATTTGTATTATATATTGGTATTTTTAACATCCACATAAAATGCTATAATCCATTCAGGATCTGAGTAAGCAGTTTTGAGGGTCACTTGGTAAGCCAGGCATGCATACTCTCTGCAAGAGTAAGTGTTTCTATTTTAGGCTGCAGCAATTATTACAGTAGAGGCATATATAATTGCTTGATTCCTTTTTGGAGCGTAGGATATATAAGAAACCATTAACAGTGGGAAGTTGGAAGTAAGATTGTAATATTTATTGTTACTAGTATTTGAATTTTTAAAACTTGCTTAACTATTAGTAGACCATTTAGTTTTTTTAAATAACAGACCTTATGAATACAATATTAATGTGCATCATTAATTCATGTTTTAGTCTCTCCTAGAGAGACATTTTAATAGAAGCTTGAATGTATCCAGCTTTTTTAAAAAGGCTAATAACAATCCAGAATTAAACGTTTCTCTTTTAGCAACTTTGAAATATATAATGCAACATTATCAGCCACCATTCTGTACATTTCACAATATCAAATCCTTATATTTTATACCTGAAACTAATATGTTATATGTCAATTCCATCTGAATAAAAAATTACAAGTTAATTACTACATTTCTCTAAATTATCCTTTGTTCTATAAACACAAGTTAATTTTTCCTTCTTAGATTTATTTTATCACAAAAAAAGAGGCAAATATGAGGAAATTATGTAGTTCTCTAAACTCATAGCTGAACTTTTCTATAGAAGTCACTATTGCCTGGCATAGAATTTCCTCTATCACAGAAAACATCCATAACCAGATTTAAAGACAGCTTGATGATATCATGATAGATTTCAAACTACTCTCTAGGACTAATATAATTCTGCAATAGGTGTGAAAACATGCTAACACAAAAGGATTTATTTCTAAGATTTTGTTGCTACATAAGTCAGGGTCAGGTCAACAGGCTTTGGCATGGTGAAGCCCAGACTAACAGATTTACATCAGCTTTTTGTAGCATGTTCAAAAGTGGTTTTCATGCCTACTGAAAAGAGAGCAAAAAAAATAGTGTTAATACACATATATATTGTTGTACAGGACTAGACCCAAATGCTCTAAATAAATAGAAATATCTATTCTAATAAAAAACTTTCTACAATATAGAAAGAAATTTAATAAATGTTAAAAGGATTCCTAGAAACTCACTGAAATGCATATAGATGCATCTTATAGAAACATACATGTTATAGAATCAGCAAGGCAATAGAAACATTATGAGGAATTAAAGTATAGAGATACAGTAGGTGATTTTATTTGCTTGCAAATTGAGCACCTGCTATATGCGAGACACCAGATGAAGCTGTGGGCATCCGGTAGGTGCTGTGAAAGGACCAATCACTGGGAGCAACTGCCTATCAACTAAGACCCTATGCTATCAAATTCTTATACTGAATGTAGATGCGTGTGTGTGTATGTGCGTGTGTAGGAAACAGGTAAATAACTATCATGGACAAAGCCTCAGAAACGTAATTTCTTAAAGTCAAAAGTCCATCTCCACAATCACAGGATTGGATTTTACCCATTGTCAATTAATTGTAAAGGGTCTGAAATTTTACCCTGCTTCCATGCTAAAAGTCGGCCTGCCATCGTTGTGTGGATATTGGCAGAGGTCATAAGTTTTCTGGGTCAAAAATAAAGTACTTTATTACTCATGGCACAACAAGTAATTAGAGCATGATGTGAATGTTGGTTCTCTTTGCCCCTCGTAGCCCATGAAGGTGATGGAGAGGAAGGCCTAGGTTGAGGCTGCACGTACGCTGGGTTTACATTACAGCGGAAAGGACTTAAACTTAGGAAACCCCAATATTTTCAAGGGAGCCACCAGTAAATCTGCTCGATCTTTGCCTCAGAGGAAAGACATTATCTTTACCATCTTAGACAGCAAACAGTTCTGAATTTTTCCCCAGCAGAGGCACTATCTCTATCTTCCAGTGTGGTTTGCTGTACAAACATCTATGAGAAAATAACGCAGGACGGAAACTCTTACTGCCTCTGTTTGGAAGATGTGCAGAAAGTGAGAGGCCCTTGGAGAATTGTCTCTTGGATAATCTTCTGACAACTATAGAAATGTTGGCCTTTTGAAAGAAGTCTTAAATTATTTCAGAAATAAAATATGATTCCATCTAGACTTTCTCACTATTAGATTTGTCTGACATTTAATGACTTAGATAATTCTTGATTATCTATACAAAGGAATTGGTTTGATTTGATTTTTGACTTTAGTAAATGTCATTTTTCAAGAATCTGTTGAATTGATGGTCCACTAAACAGAGTATTATTAGCCTCTACTCAATAAGGATCCAATTCTTAGGCTGATTCTAATAAGTTTATCTTGAGAATTTTTTTTTTTGTAATGACACATGTGACTTGTACAACTATTGGACAGCTTTTGCTCCAGTTAAAGTATAGAATTATAATAAATAATAATTTGACTGTAGAATTTTATTGATACCAGTCCAATATTTATTCTATCAAGGGAAAACAAAAAGCAGAAATGTATTCTAAAATATATGAAAATATTTAAAAGTTTTCTCTTTTAATCTTTGCTGCTCTCTGGTAGTAGTATATTGAAGTGTGTGAACACCCAGATCATAAATGTCTACCTTAAAATATGTTTGTGATTTTACCCATGTTACAAATGTGAGATTATATTACAATATTTAAACAAAATAGAGAAATCACCTGGTAAATACTGAATTTGAAAATGTTAGAGAGGGTCTGATATTTCTTACTTCTCTTTGATTTACTCTCCAGGAAAATCAACATGGTAACCTTTGAAAATTGATAACAAGTATTTGGCTCTTTTTACAAATCTTATATCCTTCTTTCTTCTTCCATGTCTCATTCTCTCATGATAACTGCTCAGATTTACATAAACTCATTAACAAAATATTCTTTTTTTCACCTAGTTAAACTTTTCACTTTCCCAGGAAAATTGGTAGAATGATAATACTGTGGCTTAAAAGGAAGTTCACAGCAGACAAAATAAGAATAAGGTCTAAAAATGAAGCAGTTGCTTTTTGGATAAGGGTAATCGGATGAGGTTGGGGTGGGGGGAGTGTCAATAAATGTCCAATGGAATATTCCAGAAAATAAGCAAGTGGAAGTGTATACTATGCAATTTGTGAGTATCTTCTGGTTTAATTTAGATGAATATGTTTCATTTTAAAATGTTTATTAGGATGATATTTAAAATATTGTTTATTGGGGCACCTGGGTGGCTCAGTCATTGGGCGCCTGCCTTCGGCTCAGGGCATGATCCTGGCGTTCTGGGATCGAGCCCCGCATAAGGCTCCTCTGCTGAGAGCCTGCTTCTTCCTCTCCTACCCCCTTGCTTGTGTTCCCTCTCTCGCTGGCTGTCTCTATCTCTGTCAAATAAATAAATAAAATCTTTTAAAAATAATAAATAAATAAAATAAAATAAAATAAAATAAAATATTGTTTCTCTTTTCTGGGGCACCTGGGTGGCTCGGTTGCTTAAGCGCCTGACTCTTGATTTCAGCTCAGGTCATGATCTCACGGTTGTGAGATCCAGCTCTGCAATGGGTGTGGAGCCTAAGATTCTTTCTCTCCCTCTCCCTCTGCCCCAACACCCCCTCAAAAAATAAAATACAATATTGTTGCCCTTTTTATATAGTTTAAGAAAAAAAGTGCTTAGTACCTTCCTGAAAATTATACAGACTAGTGATGGCAGTCAAACTATGCAAAAGAATGAGGCTACAGTAAACTGAGTGTAGTCACTGTTCCTGAAGTAACCTGTCATCCATATATATTTCACTTTTTCTATAGTCTTTTTGTGTCTAACCATCTGTATACTCTTCTAGTCTTTTCCTCCATTTCTTCAGACTTAGGAATCACCTGCAGGGCTCTCTGAGTTGTCAATTATGTCCACTCTAATTTCTGGACTTCATCTAAGCATTTTTAAAATGGCTCAACGAGTCCTTGCTTGAATTTCAATGATTTCCCCAGAAATGCCCATATCTTTGAGATTTCCTTTAAGAAACAGAACAGCCTTTGAGGTCTGCTATATGGCTCTGAGAGACTGATACCACTGAAAACCATGTAGTCACAGAAAGTGATACCTTAAAGTTAAACTTCTCTTTATCTGTACGAAGAAATGGAATGGAATGAATTACAGGGTTTGGATGCACATGGAACTCAAGGACAGTTGGCTATTAAAATAGATATGTTAGGATTATGAAGTTATTTAGGCAACGAACCTGCAATTCTAAGCTCTGGAAACTAAGAAAAAGCAGTCATAGGAAATAACTAATAAAGAAATAGATTTCAATTTTATTGCAAGATTTATTTATTTATTTGAGAGAATGAGAACTTGTGCAGGAATTGGGGGAGGGGCAGAGGGAGAGAATCTTTAAGCAGATTCCTTTCTGAGCACAAACCCAAAGGGGGACTCAATCTCACCACCCATGAGATCATGACCTGAGCCGAAACCAAGAGTCTGAGGCTTAAGCAACTGAGCCATCCAGGCACCCTGATTGTAATTTTTATAGTTAAAAGTCTCGGGGTGGGACACCTGGGTGGCTCAGTCGTTAAGCATCTGCCTTCGGCTCAGGGCGTGATCCCGGAGTCCTGGGACGGAGTCCCCCACATTAGGCTCCCTGCTGGGAGCCCGTTTCTCCCTCTCCCACTCCCCCTGCTTGTGTTCCCTCTCTCGCTGGCTGTCTCTCTCTTTGTCAAATAAATAAATAAAATCTTAAAAAATAAAAATTAAAAAAATAAATAAAAGTCTTAGGGTACCTGAGTGGCTTAGTCGGTTAAACATCCAGCTCTTGGTTTTGGCTCAGGTCATGATCTCATGGGTCCTGAGATCGAGCCACCCTCTCGGCAACACCCCCTCCACCGAGTCTGCTTGAAGATTCTCTCCCTTGGCCTCTCCCCCCACTCAAGCTCTCTCCGCCTTTAAAAAAAAAAAGTGTCTTCGTTCTCTGTGGTAAAATCTTAATGTTTATAATGTTATCAGAGAAGCAGGTTTGAAATATAGTGCATTTCAGTAGCAGAAGAGAGCACAGGCATATAGATTAATTTTCAAGGTGAAAATAGTCATATTTTGTACCTAGCCTTCATATCTAAATGGCAGAGCCATTAATACTCATCCATACCTCAAAGCAAATGTTTTTCTTTTTCTTTCTTTCTTTTCCTTTATTTCTTTCTTTCTTCCTCCCTCCCTTCCTTCCTTTTTTTTTCTTTTCTTTTTTTTTCTTTCCTTTCCTTTCCCTTCTCTTCCCTTCCCTCCCCCTTCTTTCCTTCCTTCCTTCCTTCCTTCCTTCCTTCCTTCCTTCCTTCCTTCCTTCCTTCCTTCCTTTATAATCCTGAACAAGGTTCTTGAAGTTTAGGAGATGGCACACGAGAAGAGTTTTCCTAGAAGCACCTCATTCTGACCACGGGAAGCTATATATAAGCTTTCTGTATTTTAATTTATTAAATTCAGATGCAATCTATTTGAAGCAATATTCTTTTTAACTTTTCTAAAATGCTTATTTATCTTACCGGATTTGAGTATTACAAGGAAAAGTGTACAGGTCATTTTTTTATTCCTAAAACAATAAAATGGAAGTAAATATATTAGAAAATAAGCCACTAAAAATGTAGAAGAATACATAAAAAGAATAATGTGGAGGGGCACCTGGGTAGCTCAGTCAGTTAAGTGTCTGGCTCTTGATGTCAGCTCAGGTCGTGATCTCAGGGTCATGAGATTGAGCCCCCTGTCAGGCTCCACACTCAACATGGAGTCTGCTGTCCTTCTTCCTCTGCTCCTCCCCCTGGTCTCTCTCCCTCCTCCTCTCTCAAATAAAAAAATAAATATATAAATAAAATCTTTAAAAAAAGAATAATGTAGAAATACATGATGCGCAGGAAAGAGTTCCTTGACATATTTCTTCATCCAAATAATCTGAATTTTTCTTTTTAGGTTCTTGTATTTTATGATCACATAATTTAAATGGATTAATATGTTTACTGAGTGTTTGTGGTTTAGTCACTGTGTATGGTAGAAAAATGAACAAGGCAAAGATTCTAGCTACAAGACCTTGAGATCAGGCAACAACCATAAAATATATAGGAAGGTGTAAGTAATGTACACAATAAAAAGCAGAATATCATTTGTTATATTAATTACAAGATAAAGATAAATTTAAATTACATGATGTCAATGAGTCAGATAACATATCCTAGTAGTAGAGGGAATATAAATTAAAATAATGTCATATATGGGGCACCTGGGTGGCACAGCGGTTAAGCGTCTGCCTTCGGCTCAGGGCGTGATCCCAGCGTTCTGGGATCGAGCCCCACATCAGGCTCCTCCACTGGGAGCCTGCTTCTTCCTCTCCCACTCCCCCTGCTTGTGTTCCCTCTCTTGCTGGCTGTCTCTATCTCTGTCGAATAAAGAAATAAAATCTTAAAAAAAAATAAAAATAAAAAAATAAAAAATAAAATAAAATAAAATAATGTCATATATATCAAATGCCATGAAAATAGTTGTGTTTTCCATTCCTAGGAACTTGTTGTAATACGTCAATACAAACAATAAAAAAGTTAGATGCCTAGAATCTATTATCCTGCAAGTGTCAAAAGAGCCTTAATGTTGCGCAATAGCAGAAAAAAAGTAACTTTTATAATTCAACTCAATGAAATATAATGCTGCCTTAAAAGGATGGTTTTAAAGACCATAGGAACAGAAAATATGTTAAGTAAACATGACTTCAATTTTATTAAATCATGATAAAATTATTTTAGAATTAAGAGCATGGAAAATTATAAAAAGATAGTATAGCAAGCAAATAATGGAAAACACTAAACATCATTACCAATTTAAAATGTACAACGTGAGGGGCACCTGGGTGGCACAGTCAGTTAAGCATCTGACTCTTGATTTCAGTTCAAGTCATGATCTCAGGGTTCTGAGATCAAGCCCCGCTCCACACCCAACAGGGAGTCTACTTAAGATTTTCTCTCTCTCCCTCTTCCTCTGCCTCTCCCTTGCTTGCATGCATGCTCTCTGTCTCTAAAATAAATAAATAAATCCTTAAAGTAAATAAAATGTATAACATAATACAGTTATTTTCCTTATTACCTGAACATGTTGTTTTCATTATTCCCTTTCAGTAAATAGAAAAAAAATCTTGGTTCTCTCCCTAATCTTATTCTTTTATAAGATTAAGAATTCCCGAACTGTCAATTCTTTGGACAGTTGTCCTAAGAATAATATCTAGTATTAGTTTAATACATATATGTGGATTGAGAGATTCCTTGTTGTTGAATAAATAAATTCAATTTTTTTGGCCATAATATCTCTCAAATATATAAACCTTTGTCATCTAACTTTTTCTATATCTGTATCTGTACCCATACTTTATTTTTCTATACCTTTGTGTCATATTGTGAACTGTCAAATCAGTATTATTCTCTCCTACATTGCATGGGAGAAACCCTGGAATTGTACTTCCCAGAATTTCTCATCATCAGAATTCTGGGTTAGATTATACCAATGAGAAGTATTCACATAAGATTTGAAAGACCAAAGTAAAGGAGAAGCCATTAACCTCCTCTGGCGGTGGTGGGCAACACAGAATTTGTAGGAACTCCCAAGTTCCTATGTGAGTGAATCACTCAGTTTGGTACTGCAGAAAGGGGAACTCATTAGAACCAGTTTTGTGTAATTTCTGCAGCCTCCTAATCTCCAAAAAGAACATATTCCTCTGACTCATGCTGTCCAAGCCCTTTTGACAATTCTCTGAGCATACTCACATTTTTTTTATGATCTTTTTTTCTGTGAAAATACCGAGGGTATTTGGAAATAGAGTTATTTACTCTAATAATTGAATATGATTTAACTCTGGTAACAATTTATATCCACATCAATAACTGCATCTCTACGTCTTATCTACAACTGTATCTATACATAGACATCCATTGAGAAAAAGGAATTATTCAAATCCTGTAAAAACAAATGCTAGAATTGCCTTTGAACAATGATTTCCATGAAATCAAAAAGTCCAATTCATGTATAACTAAAGTTTTTTCTAAAATACCTATATTGGCAAATCGTTATAGTACAGTTTTTTCCAGTAACATGCAAAGAGGTATTTAGAGATAACTTTTAAAATAACTTTTAAATGACTTTTAAATAACTTTTAAAACATTAAATTAAAAATAAAATATTATTTTAGTGTATTTTACTCTGATTCCATTTATAATCAAAGAAGCAGAATTATTGGTAAAAGTAATATTTCAATATTCATGTTATTTTGCTATGTCTTTTGGAAAATTTTAAATTTATCATTGTTTTTACACTTTTAAATTATATAATCCAGTAACTCTATTCACTGCATATGAAGATACTATCTATGATTATCACTTAAAAATACCATATTGATAGTTCTACTCCCCTGGCCTTTTGATTGGAATTTAATGTAGTCCTTAGGAAGCGACAGTTCATTGATGTAAGCAATAATTTCTTAGAATAAAAAAATCTCAAATCTCTCAAACCTCCAACAGATTTAGGAGTATGTAACATATTGGGGTAAATACCAAATTTGCATAAAAATATTATTTTAAAAGTCTTAAAGGAGATAATTATATTCATTTAATTATTATTAATGGTTTGTGCAGTTCCAGACAACTAATATTTATAGTTGCCAACGCCAGACTATCACTGTGTGTCTAAGGACAAAATTACCTTACTCTTGGGTCCTATAAAGAACTGGCTAGTCCTTTCCCCTTCCTTTTACTAATATCTATACTTTTCACTTCAACTGACTTATAATTTTTCTTTTTGAAATCACCCTTTGTTTTCCCATAGTAAATTGTATAACTGAAATTATTTACCATCATCTCTCATTGCCACAGTCTGTTAAATGGCTATACATCCTGAGTATCTTTTAAGGACATGAATATGATGATGCCATTTCCCGGCTTGAACCACTCAAAAGGTTACTATTCCGCCTCAAGAAATGTCCAACCCCTACTATGATTTATAGATCCTTTTTGTTCAGGTCCCCACTTAGCCACCGAGCCATATCTCTTGATAGCTGACCGTTTCTCTCTGTTCTAGAGTTACTTATAATTTCTTCAATATGTGAAATTATCTCTAGAACGACTCCAGAATTTCATCAAGTAGAGCAAAAGTAGAGGAGATGGGAACTGAGCTGGGTGAGGTCTGGAAGAGATTAAGAGGGCTGTAGTCATACTGTCTTTGTGGCAGCCAGTTCCAATTGCAATTGCTTGGGGGAAGTACAATAGAGATTTTCCCGAGAAGGTGAGGATAAAAGGATTATCCACAGAAGTGATCATTGACTATTGAGAGAAAGCATAGCTCTTTCCTCCACAAAGGAATTTCCTGACAAATTATTTTTTAGTTGTCAGGCCACAACATATATGTTGCCTGTGGAAAACCTTCAAGACTGAGGTGGATACTCTCTCTTGCTGTTGCTTTTCCATGACATCTTGTATCTTTGCCCATTTCATAATTCCTATCACACTGTATTATAATGATTTTTCAAAATGTATTTTTATTACAGAAATAATATATGAATATTTTTGTTCCAGTGGATTAAAAGAATGTCTTTGGGCACCTGGGTGGCTCAGTCATTTAAGTGTCTGCCTTCTGCTCCAGTCATGATCCTGGAGTCCTGGGATGGAGCCCAGCATCGGCATCCGGCTCCCTGCTCGGTGGGGGTCCGCTTCTGCCCCTCCCCCTGCTCCTTCTCTTTCTCTCCCTCTCTGTCTCTCACTCACTCTCTCTCCAAATAAATAAAATCTTTTAAAAAAAAAGAATGTCTTTATGACAGTAAAATTTTTCCTCTTTAAATGTGGTATCTCCATTACCTTTCAATTGCCATAGACAATACTGCTAACAGGGCATTTATATACAGAAGCGTAAAATTTTAGTAACTTTTCAATTCAGTCTGTTTTTATACATTTTGAGTATGGGGCTTTGGAATAATCATTTCTGAAAAAAGATTTCCTCTATTAAGATTTTGAAGACTAATGAATAAGGGAAAGTATAGGAGAATATATCACTAAATGCCTGATGCTTAGTAAAGAACTGGTAAGTGGCAGAGTCATTCAGAGTAGAGAACAGATAGGTTATAAAGAAATTTGTTATAAAACCTTCTGTTGAATTAAATACAACATATTTTAAAATACCTTAAACTAGTTCGTATTATACTAAATCATCATCTAATGTGTGTGTGTTTAGGCCAATAGTCACTAAATTTTTTTTTAACAACTTATTAACTAATGTAGTCTGGTCCTTGTCTTGTTTCCTTTTCATAGCTGTGGAATTTTGTTGATTCTGGAATTATTTAGTTCACCTTCCTCCATACCAGTATCTCAACTTTGTACTTTCACTTGATTTGACCCAACTATCTCAGTGAGTCTGTTAGCTTCCAAAGTGTCTGTGTTCTTGCAGCTGTGGTCTCCCCAAGGAACATGGAAGACTTTCTCTACAAGCAGATGGGTTTGGTCTCCCTCAAGGACTGCCTTGGATCTTGCAGAAGAGGGATCCTTGTCCTCCAGATCTCAGGATGCCAGAATCTGTCATGGCGTCTCCCATTATTCAGTCTGCCCATGTCTATATCTAGATACTCTGCATGCTTTCACAGCATAATATTCCAGACTAAGGAAACATTGTAAATGTGTTAAGGTTGACTCCCCGTTGCACTTTTGTCCTTAAAAGTATCTCTAATAAACAAGTCCAGCAGTTGCAGGATACAAGATCAACATATAAAAATTAGTTGTATTTCAATATGCTGGCAATGAATAATCCAAAAATTAAATTAAGCAAATCATTTAGTTCACAGCAACATCAAAAAGAATAAAATACATAGGAATCAACTAAAGAGTGGCGTAAAATCTGCAAACTGAAAACTACAAAATATTGTTGAAAGAAATTTAAAAAGATCTAAATAAATGGAAAGGCACCCCATGTTCATATATTGTAAGACCTAATATTGTTAAGATGGCAATACTCCCCAAATTGACCTACAAATTCAACACAATCCTTAACAAAACCCAATCTAGATCTTTAGCAGGAATTAGCAAGCTCATTCTAAAATTTATGCAGAAATACAAGAGACATAGATTTGCTAAGGCAGTCTTGAAAAATAGGAGCAAAGTTGGAATATTCATAATTCTTTAATTTAAAACTTACTACAAAGTGTTCCAGACAGTATGGTCCTGACATAGTATTTAGAATCTAGACATAAACCTTTACATTTATGAACAACTGATTTTTGACAAGGATGCCAAGATTTGATAGGAGAAAGAGTAGGGTTTTCTAGAAAATTGAGTTGAGGAGAACTGATTCAAAAGAATGAGGTTTGATCCCTACCTTACTCATGTACAAAAATCAACTCAAAATGGGTACTATCTGTAACACTGCCCCTTATTCCATCATGAGCACGCAGTTGTTAAACGACCTTCTCTGGGAGGTCCTGTCGGAGCATTATGGAACCCATAGTTGGGCAGATTGGGAGGCACCAAGCCAAAGGACCCCAAAGTGCCTGAAGTTTCATTCCACCCAGGCAGGCTGGTACTTCACCAAGAGTACAAATACCACTTCAAAAATTATAGAATTTTAGGGGGAAAGTGTCTCAAACTTGAATAGGGAGCTGCACTGAACTTTGTTGTGCGATATCATTAGCAGCCACTTTTATAAAGTAGTAAACATTTTTTAAAAATATTTTATTTATTTGAGACAGAGAGAGAGCACAAGCAGGGGGTAGTGGCAGAGGGAGATAGAGAAGCAGACTCCCTTCTGAACAGGGAGCCTGATGCAGGGCTCAATCCCACGACCCCAGGATCATGATCTGAGCTGAAGGCAGATGCCTAACTGACTGAGCCACCCAGGTGTCCCAAGTATTAAACATCTCTTAAAAAATGTTTGCTAAACATTTCAATATACTTTCATGACATGCAGATCCCCTTCCAAGAAGTCATATTTTACCCATCCAGCTGATCTGCAATTTGTGAGAAATTTAATATTACCATTTACATATTTAAAGATGCAAGGACTTTTAACCAACCTTATGAGTTGGGGTCTGGGATGTCCTTAACCTAGCCTACTCTAATGTTAGAATCTTAATATAATCATAGTATTTATGTTTGTTTTATTTTGATGGGCAATGTTAGTGGAGAATTTAGTGCTTCTAAAATAAGCATCCATTTTTTTAAAAAGATTTTATTTATTTGAGAGAGAAAGTGAGCACGTGTGCGTGCAGGAGCAAGTGGGAGGGGCGGGGGGGGGGGAGAAGCAGACTCCCCACTGAGCAGGGAGCCTGACACAGGGCTCGATCCCAAAACCAGGGGATCAGAACCCCAGCCTAAGGCAGATGCTTAACCAGCTGATCCACCCAGGTGCCCAAGCATCCATTTTTTCATTCATTGAATATTTATTCAATGCCTTGATAATTCCATTCACTAGATTAAAATAGAGAGTAGCCCAAAATGAAATAAGTCAGTCAGAGAAAGACAAACATCATATGATTTCACTTATATGTGGAAGTTAAGAAAGAAAACAAATGAACAAAGAAAAAAAGAAACAGACCCAAAAGAGACTTCTAACTATAGAGAACAAAGTGGTGGTTAACAGAGGCGAGGCATGTGGGGGAATGAGTACAACAGGTGAAGGGAATTAAAAGTACACTTATCATGATGAGCACTGAGTAATGTATAAAATTGTTGAATCACTATACTGTACACCAGAAACTAATATACCACTATATATTAACTATACCAAAAATAAAATTTTAAAGAATATAAATAAAAAAATAAATGCAAATTTAAAAATATTTAAAAATAGAGAGTAGCTCAAAGAGGTAGTGCCAGGCACTATTCTAGGTGCTGGGAATAGCGCAATAAACAAAATACACAAAATCCCTGCACTCGTGGAGATTACTCTTTGGACTGAGAGATGGACAACAGATAAAACAAATAAATTATATAGTATAACAGATTATGCTGAGTGGAATTGTCAAAAATTAAAGCAGAAAAGGGAGATGAATAGTCCAGATAGAAGGAGTTGCAGTTTTAAATAATGCGATTGGGGAAGATCTCTCTGATGTTAAATTTGAGCAAAGATATGGAAGAGTTTCCTACTTGAGCCTTGCAAATACCCTGAAAAGCACATTCCAGGAAGTGAGCCCCAGAGATGAAGAACCTCATGCAAGAGCATGGGAAGAAAACTCCAGTATCAGGGAGTAGTATTACAGAACGTAATGATTAGGGCACACCAGTCACGCTTCTGCCTTTTGACTTTGTGCTTAGTGCGCCCTCTGCCTAGAACACGCTTCCTCCAGATGTACACTTAAGTTTTTATCTCCCTGAAATCTGTGCTCAAATCTCACCTTCTCAGTGCGGCTTACTCTAACCACACACTTCAACAGTGCAGTTTGCTTGTGCTTCTCTCCACCATTAACAGCCTAGCATTCTGGATCCCCCTTACTCTGATCTACTTTCACTATTCTTCATAAAATCAAAAATTAAATTTAGTTTCTATTCCAAGTCATATTTGTTGTTTATTGTGTGTCTCTTTCTTGCTTGAATGTGAGCTTATGAAGGCAGGCATTTCTTTTGCTTGTTTAGTGATAGATACCAAGCATCTAAAGGGTGTCTACCACATGAAAATATTTGATGGCTAATTCAGTGAATGAATGCAGAATGAATAGAGTCGATGAAGAAGTAAGTAAATGAATGGAGAGCTTGAAGTGGAGGAATGATAGAATAACTTAGATGTATTGTGTAGAACAGCCTAAAAGAAAGTCATTGGGGATGCAGGGAAACAAGGTATGAATGCAGGGAAGATATTTGTAGCTTGGACCGACATGAGTTTTAGAGACAGCGATGAGGTGCTTAGCATCTGTATATATTTTTGCTAATAGATTAGAAGTAATTTATAAAACAAAGATAAAAGTTATCAAAGATTTTGGTTGAAACGTCTAGAAAGACAGTATTTCATCTGACTGAGATGAATGGGTAGAACAGATTTGGGTGGCAGAAGCAATCAGGAGTTCCATACTAAATGTGAGCACCCAGAGAATAGAAGTCCAAGGATTGAGCCCCGGGCACTTCAATATTCGGAAATGAGGGGGTTGAGAAGAGACCAAAGGAGATTAAGTAGAAATAACCACTATGTAAGAGGAAAAATCAGATATGTGTGAAGTCCTGAAAACTAAGGGTGGGAGTGATCAGTTTTGTCAATTGTTATTGATGGGTCAAGTAATATGATGTTTTTAATGAATATTTAATATTGATAGAGTAACATGGAGGTGTTGGTAAGCTCGACAAAGCATGTGACCTCTCCCCCTCACAACACATACATATCACTTCCAACTCATCATCCAATTTCTTTCTTTGTGTCATATAATCATTGCTGAAAGTGATCTCAAGAATATTTCTCTCTCTCCCTTATAAAATGGCATTGGACTTAACATCTTAAACTTTCATTCATTTGACCTCTGGCCAGTGAATTTCCAGAATATGGTTACAGATTGTTTACTTTTGATTTGAAACAGTCACAACACAAATACACAAGCAATATGAGTCAACAAAGCCTATTTCTCTGCCTATTTCTATAAGTACCTTAGCTGTAAATCATTGATCAGAGCCTCTCTGAGTTTCAGTGTCTTTTCACACAAAGTAAGGAAAATAGATTAGATTATTTAGGGATTACCAATCTCTCTAAACCCAAAAGGAGATCCCTGGACATCAAGTGCCCTGTGGCTCAAGTACTGATGTGATAACTGATTGTACGGAAATGAACAGAGACTCCAAGAAGAGTGCATGAAACTGTATGGGATAAGTTTTGCCTTAAGTCAGCCATGGGCACCAGTCTCCACTTACTAGAGCTATCTCGGGAAGTTTACAGCTCCTTACAAGCATTGGAGCCTCGTTTCACCATAAAGCTCACAAATTTTATGATTGTGCATATTGTTACTACTAAAATCTCATTAAGTTCTGCAGTTACCTAATTGAAGTATAAAATGATATGCAATGTTAATGAAATGACAATGACACTCAAATGTCATTGTGAAGATTTAGAGCACTAACAAGTTTTAAAGAGTCTAAAATTCTATGCCACTATGTATGATAGGCCACTCATTTCATCAATAAATGTTTATTATCTCAGTAAAATCAACTTAAATTATTTGGGGGAACAGAACTATATTATAATATAGGTAACAGATGATAATTTACCCATATGTATTATCTTGCTATAAATGGTTATATCAATTAAGCTGATATTTTATATTTATGCATGGTTCAATTTTGTTGAAAACACTGATTTAAAGTTAATTAAATACCCTCCCAAATTTTCATTAATTTTAGACCTATTAAAAAGGACAATTCTGGGCATTTAATCTAAAGGAAAGGAAAAATGATATGAAAAGTTTTCAAACCCACCAAATTAAGGATGAATCTAATAATTGTACTATATATTTTATGCTTTCCCTTGAATTTGTGATCTCATTCTAACATTAAATAAATGACCCTAAATGTGCATAAACCTGAGAAAGAAATGAATCACTCATTCTGTAGTATAGCCCAGAATATAATAACTTTACCCACAAGAGATCTCAAATATCTGTTGATTGATACATAGCACCATTCCATCCTCAGGTCAAAACATTCAGGGCATTTAATTTCTCTTGTTAAAATACATTTTAACTAATGACATCAGAGACTAGAGGTCACTGAGGAGGCTATAGGAAAAAGCTCATTGTGCAGAGCAGTAAATGTGGAGCTCTAGGACTTGTAGGCCATAATGATGGGATTCTATTTTGATTTGTAAAGCACGTTAAATGAAAAACAACATACAGCGTATTTTAGGAAAAATCCATATATTTTAACCTAATATATATTATTGCATATCATCTTCACTGTGTCTTATTTAAGCTTTTATTACATCCTAATTGACAAAAACTTCATGCTAGTCTTCATGCAAACCACTCTATTTCCCTAAAATTATGCCAGTGGTGGTAGGAATATCCCATACTGCACAGCCTCACTGTCTATGATAGAGGAACAGCCATTCCTTAAAGAGACAGCAGGAAATAAGATTCCCTTCCCATGACATTCCAGCTGAATCGACATTAACAAGTCTACAAACTTTCAATTTCTTATTTTTCTCACCTATAAAATAACTAATTGATTCAAGTATTAATTTTGTGATTATTACACAATGGCCATTTTTTCTAGACTGTGAAACAGTTGTAAAGTGACAGTTTTAGACAGGACGAATGAGGCACCTGGTTTTATAAAATTTCATGTTTATGTAGGTGAAACATGAGAAACATACATAAGAACATACCATCTACTGATGTCCTATGCAAAGAAATCTGCAGATGAATTGGTAATTAAAGTCTTATTTGAAGGCCTATGAATGAAGGGAAGGCGTGAAGATTTTGGTAAAAACATCACCAGGGGATAGCAACTGCAGAAGCCCCAAATTGGAAAGCTTTATTAGATTCGATTAACACAATGGAGGATATGTGGGACAAGTAAAATGTGGTAGAAGATGAAGTAAGAAAGAGAGATGAGAAGCCTAACAGGTAGGACCTCAAAAGAAAGTGAAGAGCTTAAATTTGGGTCTAAAGCAGTAAAAAGCCATCAGGAACTTTTTTCAAAACAATTAATAGACTTTAGAACAGCTTAGAATTTACAGAACGATTTAGTGGGAAGTACAGAGTTTTCCTATCACCCTTTTACTCCCCTTGCCACGCACACAGTTTACCTTATTAACATCTTGAATTAGTGTGCTATAATTATTACAATTGATGAGCCAAAATTGTTACATTATTATTAATTAAGTTCTACAGTTTACGTTCAGGTTCATTCTCTGTGTTACAAACTCCATGTGTTTTGATAAATGTATAATGGCATGTACCCACTATTACAGTGTCATACAGAATAGTTTCATGTGCCTAAACATCTGTGATCTATCTAGCCATCCCGTCCCCTGCCCAGAACCCCTAGCAATCACTAATCATTTTACTGTCTCTGTGGTTTTGCCTTTTCCACAATGCTGTATAGTTAGAATCATACATCATGTAACCCTTTCAGGTTGGCTTCTTTCACTTAGCAATATGCATTTGAGTTTCCTCCATGTCTTTTCATGGAATGATAACTCATTTCTTTTTTATTGCTCAATAATATGCCATTGTCTGAATGTATCAGTTTATCTATCCATTTATTTATTGAAGAACACCTTGGTTACCTCCAAGCTTTGGCAACTATAAACAAAACTGCTATAAACATTCTCGTACAGGTTTATGCGTGAACAGAAGTTCTCAACTCATTTAACTAAATAGCAAGGAGTGAAATTGCTAGATTGTACATTAAGAGTATGTTTAATTTCATAAGAAACTGTCAAAATGCCTTCCAAAGTGGCTGTACCATTTTGTATCCCTACCAGCAATAAATGAGAATTGCTATTGCTCCATAACCTTGTCAGCATCTGGTGTTCTCTGTGTTGTGGATTTTAGCCTCTTTAATAAATGTGTAGTGGTATCTTATTGTTGCTTTAATCTGTAATTCTCTGATGACATATGATATCAATCATCTTTTCATAAGCATATGCCATCTTTTTTTTTGGTGAGATGATTGTTCAAATATTGCATTCACTTTTTCATTGGATTGTTTAATTTCTTACTCTTATTCTTAAGAGTAAGTACTTACTCTTATTTAAGAGTTTTTAGCATAAAAACATTTGGATACTAGCCTTTTATCAGATCTGTGTTTGCAAAGATAGTCAGTGAATTCTTTTCATTCCCTCATTTCTGTATCTTTTGCAGAACAAATATTTTAATTTTAATGGAGTCCAAGGTATAAATTTTCTCTTTCATGGATTATGCTTTTCTGTTATATCTAAAAAAGTCATCATCAAACTCAAAGTCAGCTAGACTTTCTCCGACATTATCTGCTATCAGTTTTATAGTTTTGCATTTTATATTTATGTCTGTGAGGGTTTTTTTTTTTTTTTTGTGAAAGGTCTGTACCAAGATTTTTTTTTTGCATGTGAATATATGGTTTTTCCAACATTATTTATGTAGAAAATTTCTCCACTGAATTGTCTTTCTTTTTTGTCAAAGATCAATTCAACAACAGGAACTTATAAAAGGGGTAATCAACTATTTGAGTTCTTGTTTTCATATGTTACCTCTGCTATATCAAGAAGGAATTATAATGGCAGTAGGAAGAGGATGGAAAGATTAGAAGAGATTCTGGAGAATGAGTCAGAAGAACTTGCTAGTATTTTGGGATATGAGGGTGAAAAAAGGCAATAAATCAAAACATAATAATGTTTTAACAACATGAATGTAGGGAATGAAGACGGACAACCTCTTAAAGTTGCGTTTGGCCTGAGACTCAATGTTATCATAAAACTGGGAAGCTGTTAAAATGTGGGTGGGCTTATTTATTTCTGTTTGTTTTTCTTTTAAAACTACTGTCTTTGTAATTTAAATTTTTATTTTATTTCACATTTTATATCATTTAAATTATTATAAGTTAGTTATTCCACCAACATGCCTGGGATGGTTAGGAGACATGAAAAAAGACCCAGTGAAAATGTGTCCTCAAGATACCAGCACATTAAATACCGTACCCTCCTTTTCAAAATGACAATGGCAAGAATGATGAGTAATATTTTGCCTTTGACACTAACTTTTAATGATTTCTTACAATGTAAATCACAATGTGTTGGTTTCTTATTAACTTTAATTAAATCATTTCTGGTAATTATCCAAATGTTAAGAGAAAATAGTATTCATGTACAGTCTTGTCACAGTGTTGATTAACACTTTTAAAAGGATCGAAGAAAAAAAAAACAATAGATTTTTCTAGTAAATTCTTCACAAACTGAAACTTGGAAAGAATTTGTCACACTAATGATAATAATCTTGTACAAAACACAGTCCGCTTATATAATTAGGTAAAACCACATAGGAGAAACTAACAATTGCTGCAATTGTAAAATGAAATGTCCATCCTCTAGGGAGGAATGGTGTAATCATTAGAGCATGGTTTCTAAAAATATTGCTTCTAATTTTCTTTTTATTTTGGATACATGAAGACCATAATCTTTGGAAGCCTCTTAGTCAAATCCACTTTAAGTGATAATAAGGGTTCCTACAGAAAGTCAGGAAAATAATTCTACCTGGATTGTGGGGTGGCTTTCCTATATTCTTCCCCTTAAACCTTTTATATGCTTCCAAATCTCTTCTGGCAATGCTTGTCATGATGTAACCAAAAGATACCTGATTGTCATATTGTGTAGACATGAAATTTACCAAGTTCTACCAACATATGTCACTTGCTGTAATAACTGTAATCCCTGAATAGGTTTATAAATAATAGCATGTTTGCAGAGATGACTATATATATCAGAAGGCTGAGAAATAAAATTTTGTGCAAGTCATGCCTTTATCAAATAAAAGCTATTAAGACTTTATGCTCTGAGTTATTTTCATTATTTTTTTTGTTTATACTGGTGTAAAGAAGGGATAACTGCTTACTACACAGATCCCCTCACAAAGTTTGTAATCTCAATTTTCAATGTTGGAGGAAAGCATAAAAGTCACATAGTTCCAACTATGCATCCAATCCATGAGCCCCCTCTAAAATGTCTAATTCTGTGGCTCTCAAATCTGGCTCCTGTTAGGATCACCCCGGGAATTATTTTCAAATTACTGATACTTAGGTCCTATCCAGAACAGCCATGTTCATCAGTGTTTTAAAAAGTCCCCTCCCCGCCCCCGCCCCTGCCCTGGAGGAATCATGTGCCGCTGGAGTTGAGAAGTACTGTTCCAGCTTATATGTGTGCCAACTGGTTAGAATCATTCCCACAACTATCCCCTAGTACTATATGAACAAGACTAATTATGAAACTTAGAAGTCTCTGAAGATCAGTAAAAATTTGCCCTGGACTTCTGGAATGGCAGTGTGAGGAGCTCAGTAAACCCTTTCCCCAGCCAACAGCCATTATTTTGCATGTGACAATTATTTTAAACAATAATAATAGCCATATAAAGTCTCTGGAAATTGTCCTATGTGCATAAAATAATTTGAGGAAAAATTTGATTTATTCAAGAAAATCTATGAAACCTGGGTAAGAACAGCAAATCTGTGACATTTAGCAAAACTTCGTTCTGTTCTTCACCCAGTCCTCCCATGTCCCGGCTCCTTGTTACTGAAACGACTCCTAGTTGCTCTACTTTGAGTGAGTTCGCCCAAGAAGACCCAGCCTTCTGCTTTCCTCAACCCCTACTTCATGGCTACAATTTCACTCATTGGAACCAAGCCCCAGCAGCCCTTCCACTTAGGCACCACAGAGTGTACTGGGGCTCTCCATCGTAAAAATTTGTCTAAGAAAAGAGTTTCACAGCAGTAGGGCACTGAGGTAACAATATGTTAACTGGAACCCAAGTGACCAGAAACTAACGTAGCTTCCTAAACTGTGAATCCCAGGGAATAGTACAGAATTCAGAAAACTCTGGGGTTGTGGATAATTATTCTCCTAAGTGTGTTAAAATCTATCTAGAAATAATATGCAAAAATATTTTTAAATAGTTTGAACATATACATTAATACACGCACTTATATACGTGACAAATTAAAATATTTATTTATTTATTTTTTTACGAATGTAAACCATGTCACCACCACTACTATCAAGATATATAACATTCCTATGACTCCAAAGAGTTCCCTTGGGCCCCTGTGTTGTCAATCTCCTTCCTAACCCCAGCCCCTGGGAAACACAGATATAATTTATGTCTCTATAATTTTGAATTTTCTAGAATGTCATTAAATGGAATCATATAGTTATTTATGTTCTGTGACTAAGTGATTTCTTTCACTTTGCATAATACTTTCGAGGTTCATCCATATCACTGTATGTATCAGTAGCTTATTCCTTTTAATGACAGAGGAGTATTCTAATGTGTGAAGTATCAAGATTCATCCATTCAGTATTTGTGGGACATTTAGATTGTTTTTAGCTTGGGGCCATTATTCATAAAGGTGCTATAAACATTTACAAATACATTTGAGTGTGACAATGGTTTTCCTTTCTTTTTTTAGTCAAAAATCTAGGAGAGATACTGCTGGGTTTTGTTGAGTAAATGTTTAACTTTATACCCAGTGCCATGAAGAGTTTTCTGAAGTGGCTGTATTGTAAAATAAAAATACTTATCTTAATATCTATGAATTAACTGTACATATTATGGAACTGCTTACCCAGTTCAATATGAGGGAAGAATATTTTAGGGTTTTAGCAGAAGAGAATGCCTTAAAGAGCATATCTCCCATTGCCATGGTCACCTTTCTGCAAAGAAGAGGTAATTATAGCTTAGATTCAGTTACTCCATTTATTCATAATGCTTCCCTGTAAAATAAGCAAAATGGCCATAGCAACTTCAAGTTCATTTTTTTCTTTATCTTTTTATCCTAGATTTTTTTCTATTTTAAGCATTAGCACACCCAAATTCTGTTTTATATCACACACACACACACACACACACACACACACACAAATGTGCATGTATTTCTAGCTTCTCTCATTTCCCAGAAGGTAGACCTTCTCTAACAGCCTAACGCTAAGTATTCCAGTTCAGAATTTGAAAACAAAAGAGAAAGTAAAAACCATAGAGATGGAAGGAAGTTCAGAAGAAAATGCCAAGTGAAATTTTGCTAATCTGTATAATAAAGGAGAAGAAGGGAGAAACACTCTGAGAAGCATCTGAGAGAATTTGGGAAGAAGGGAAAAGAGAATATTGGAAGTATTTAGCAGCATTATGACTTAAGAGTCCCAACAATGTTTTTGGCAGGTGTGAGTAAAGATTGAAAGACCTTTAAATTACTTTCTGGCTTCTATACAATGTTTCTCTGAAGGTGACGCCACTCAAAACGGAATCACTGATCACTGGTTGGTGGCTTCAACTGAATGACAGTTGTGAAAAACAGATCTTTGTGAATATGTATGTGTGTAGAAGGGAGAACTTATTGGTGTGATGCTGTTAAACTCATTTTTTACCTTTTAATTCTCTTTAAAGGTACCACACATCTATTACTATGGAGGCAGCAGAGCATCTGTCTTTGAAGTCAGACAAGACTCCATTAACACCTGCAGTTCATTAACTGTGTGACATTGGGCTGGTTCTTTAACTCATTTCCCTCACCTTAAAATGCATCAATAAGAGATTAACTCTCAGACCTCCTTTGGGTTTTAAATGAAATAATGCAATGAAATGATTACTAAATTCCTGGGATATAATAAAAGTAAAACATTAGTAGTTATCATTGGCTGTTGAATGTTTTTTATGAAAGAAAATAGGAACAACAGGGCTCCTGGATGGCCAAGTTGGTTGGGGGTCTGACTCTCTATCCTCCATTATCAGCATGGAGTCTGCTTGAGATTCTCGCCCTCTGCCCTTCTCCCCTCTTGTATGCTCTCTCAAAATAAATAAAAGCTTTAAAAAAAAAAAAGGAAAGAAAATATGAACACCAGAAGAGATTGACACAGTGGAAGAGACAGAAGGGTGGAGGAGAGAAAACTTCCTGAAAAATATGCTTAATGGATGTCTGAAAAATGTATCTGGAATAGGTGAATGACTGATTGAATGCATTCACAGAAACTTGTCATACTGCTATTTATATAGTGAGTGTTTAATGTCAATGATATTAAAAATATTTCAGAGGGATAACTACTTTCATTAAGTTTCTCTCTTCCACATCTCAGTTCTTTCCCATTTAAACATCTTTCATTCTCTAGAAATACTAATGCTCTTCACAATTTAATGAATAATTAATGTAGCTAAAATCTTCTTTACAATTTATAGTTAGAAGAAGTATGTAAATAAAAGGTCAGAGTATTTTTTATTTTAGTTCTGTTGCCAACTCTATATCTAAATTTTACCAATCTTCCTTGAAACATTCTTTCAGTATGTTTAATGTAAATTATTTATTACAAAATGATATAAATAACTAAAATATGTGGTCCAGCTACTGCCTTGTTATGTTTGGTGTTTTATACGCCTATTTAAAGGTTACTGATTAAATAGGGCTCATGTAGATGACTTTATGGTTTGGTACATACGCATTTACTTTTTTGTTTCAGATAAAATTGTTAGTTAATAAAAAATAAAATAAACAAGAATCTGATGTTTAGTAATAAAAGTGAAATAGTATTTGGACTACTCCTTTTTCTGAAAACAACTAAAATACTGGATTACATATATTTTTTAAACAGCATCTTACAACATCAAATTATAGTTATGATAGGAAGAAATAGGGGTGCCTGGGCGCCTCAGTCAGTTAAGGGTCTGCCTTTGGCTCGGGTCATGGTCTTGGGGTCATAGACCATAAGATAGGGCTCCCTGCATCTCCCTCTCCCTCTTCCACTCCCCCTGGTTGTGCTTTCTCTCTCTCAAATAAATAAGTAAAATCTTCAAAAAAAAAAAAATAATTGTGCCACTATCTAATGTAAAGCAGGGGTCTAGGACATAAGGAGAGTATCAGACTACTTTAACCTGAGAACATTTTAACAACCTAGAAATCACTAGCTTGAGTGCCCTGATTAAAAAAGACAAACCGAAGGAGCTTACACAGGAAGTACAAAGGAGTGCACATTCCCATCAAGGGTGATCTGACAGTGAACTTGCCGTTCAGCCACACCCCAAATGACTGCAAGGAAAATTGTGTAGGTGCTAAGAAAACCAGAGGGAAAATGCTATGAAATTATAACCACTTTACGCCTCACAAGGATTTGCCACCCACATTGCCATTACCTGGGCATTTAAAAACCTTAAGCCACAAATGTAATCTAAAGTTCTTTAGACAGGTGATCCTGTCGTCCAACCTGAAGGCATGCATGTCTATGCTAAATGAATTTCCTATTGTGCACCTAGGTCTATTTCCACAACTATTGTTACAAGGGAAGCAAAGAATTCAACAAGCATTCTTAACAAAGCATTGTGGTAAGCACCAGACAAACAATAGCTAGGACTAATAAACCAGCAAAAGTTTTTAGGTATTTTAGAAATAATCAGATAACCATAATCATGGTCACTATATTTAAAGAAATGAAATACATGCTTTTGAACATTATCAGGAAATTGGAAACACTGGAAATCATCAGAGTTTAAAGAGAAACTAATACAATTTCTAGAAATGAAAATATCACAAGTATAAAGTTATGAACTACATTTAAACTTTAAAACCTCTATTTAAAGATATGAAGATCAGAAAATGCTGAAGAGAAAATTAAAGAACTGGAGGATTGATCAAAACAAAATATGTCAAATACAGCACAGAGGGGCGAAGGAGTGGGAACTATTTTGTGAACTAAGGACTATGGAGGAAGGAGTTTGAACATCTGACATATGTCTAACGGGAATTATGGAAAAGAAAAAGAACAAAGCAGAATCTGTGAAGATACCTAATCATATATTCATGGAAACCAGTGAATCTCAGGCAAGGATAAGAAAAGTTCTATCTCTAGAAGCATATAGTGAAACTGCAAAAAGATAAGGTACAAAAAAAGAAACCTCTAAAAATATCCAGAAGGGAAAAAAAGACAAAAATACCTTCAAAGGGTGACAGTTTGGCTGTCAGAATGGAAAGTAGGAGCCAGAGGTCAATGGGACTATATCTAAACCATAGCACTGTGCCTCTCAGCTAGCTGAGGAATTAAACAAATTTCATAACACATTCTGAAAAAATAATTTGTAACTGTTATGGGTTGAATTACGTTGCTTAAAAAGGACACAATGGCATCTTCACATATGGTCGTTGCAGATGTCATTTGTTAAGATGAGCTCACACTGGAGTAGAGTGAGCACCAATGTGACCATGTGAAGATACAGAGACACAAGGAAAATACCAAAGCAAAGGCAGAGAAGAGCTAATGCAGCTGCAAGCCAAGAAATGCCAAAGTTTGCTAGCAAATCATCGCAGGCTAGGAAGAGGCAGGGAAGGATTCTCCTACAGTTTTCAGAGAGAGCATGGTCCTCCCCCACTCCAGGATATTGGACTTCTAACCTCCAGAACCATGAAACGATACATTTCTGCTGTTTTAAGCCATCTAGCTGATGATACTTAGTAGAGCTGTCCTAGGAAACAAACTTAGTCACAGAGATGTGAGTAGCTCTTACAACCCTGTTATAAGAGATTTTGTTCTTATTAAATGGATGTTATTAAATGGAATTGCTATTACTTCACTAATGTTGTTAGCAAAAGTTCCTACTGTGGAGGCTACAAATGATAGTATGAATATCATTTTAATAAGTCTCATGAATTAGTTAATAACAGCCATATTAAACAAAAGATGACACTAATATTTCCCAAAAATCAACAAATGAATTGGATTATATTAGAATGATTTGATCAATAATTTACACTAATAACTTACATGACTGGGTTAGTAGTTCTATATATATTAAGTATTATTAAATTATGGAGCTAAATTACTATGTAACTAAAACTGAATATTTCAGCGTCATTTATTTATAAATATATTTATGTTGTTTTTATAGTCTTGAAATATTTTGAATATCATTCTTGTGTATTGTGCAAATATATGTGCCACGCCTTTTAAATCTGGAACAAATACTGCTTGTAAAAATGACTATAAGATATAGAAAACATGAATGATATTTTAACTATTAAAAAAAATTGAATAGTCAATAGTCAATTGAAAGGTTTTTTTGTTTTTCTTCTTCTTCTTCTTCTTTTCCTACTGGATACTTTAAGAGAATTTTCTTTGTATCTTAACATTTTTTGCAGTTTCACTGTATGTTTCTAGGGGTAAAATTTTTCTCAGTCTTGCCTGAAGTTCATTGGGTTCCATGACTGTGTGATTAGGTCTTCAGCTGACAATTGAATTATAGTCAATATTCAAGAAATTGAACAGTCAACTCAATAGTCAATTGAGTAATCATAAAGCCTTAGAACAAGTGGGATTTGGGGGGTAAATGTAACAGAATTAAAATAAGAAAAAGTTCTAAACCTACAGAAACTTTTCTAGATAATAGAAAATGGGGGTGGAGATATTCTCAAATAAACATAAACTTGACACCAAAACCCAAGAAGGTCAGCATGAGAAAGAAAAATTACAGCCTGATCTCAATCTTGGAGATGCACTGGGTGTAAATGGAAAATCATACACACAGTGTTACCAAGCCGAATTCATCAATGTATAAACATCATAACATATCATGGCCACATTTGTTTTTCTCCCTCAGAAATTCAAGTTTGGTTTAACTTTGGAAAGTTAATAAAAGTAATTCAACATATAAGCAAAATAAAGGAAGATAATCACATCATCTCTCTAGAATTAGAAAAAGCATTTGATAAAATCTAGCATTTATTACAAAAACTCATAGAGAAATAGGAATAGAAAATGAATTGCTTAACTTGATAAACTAAAACCCCAAAACTATGATAAACATCAGGGTTAATAATGAAATATTGAAATATTTCTGTCTCTATTTGGATGAAAGACAAAGATGTCTACCTGTCCATCTGCTTCTGGATGGTAGCAACTCTGCAAAATACATTCCTCTTTTCCTGGGTGAATCTATTAGATTTTATCCTACATTCTTACTAATGTCCCTTACTCTGACTCTAGTAGTGGTTTTATAAGTTTCTTAAAGATTTCATTTTGTTTGTTTCTTAAAGATTTTTCAATGCAAAAAACAATGTCTTCTGTGATAAACACAGCTTTAATTCTTCCATTCTGATCTCTATGTTTTTTATCCTCACCTTGTAGCAATATTTAATAGAAGTGACATTAGGCACGCTTGCCTTCTTCTCAATCACAAAGGGGAGATAGTCAGTATTTCACCATTACATACAATGTTAGCTGATTTCATTCGTTTTTAAAGATGTACATTTTTAGATTGTGGAAATTTTTTCAACTCCTACTTTGCTGAAACATTTTTTATGTATAAAGTTTTAATTTTACCTGATGATTTCTGTCCAATCTTTGTGATGAGCAATTGTTTTTTTCTCCTTAATTTTATTAAGGTGGGAAATTATGCTGATTAAGTTTTTGATGATTAAACAATCTTAATTTCTTAGATTCAATTCCAGTGGTCATCATCTATTTTTCATTCCAAATTTGCTGCATTCTACTTGCCAATATTTTGCCAAGGATTTTTTCAGACTGTATTTCTGAGGAAAACTGGTCTATAAGATTCTTGTCTTGTAATGAGTTAGACTTTAATATCAAATATATTCTGATTCATAAATATTATTGAAAGGTGCCTCTCCCCTTGTAGGCCACATGTTGTAGATTTCACCAACAACATGGAAATGCTCAGCTTGCTGCAAAAAGGAGTGAGACTTGAGGAAACAGCGGGGCATAGTAGAAATGAACAAGCCCAGATTTTATTGTCAGATAATTATAAAAATTATAGTTCCAGCACCTACCAGCTCTGTCATCTTGCTTGATGACCCTGAAACACACACCAGTGGATTTCCTGCCTGCTAGGACCCTCCTCAGTGTCTGCTTTCTGGGGAACATAATCTGTGACAGGAAATGAGCCCAAGTTTCTTCATGTAGCTTAGAGGTTGTGGAAGAGAAGTCTAGTGGTTTCTGTTGTTTACGTGAAGAAACACAAAGGTTATTGAAGGAACAGGAGTCAGAGACATTTCAAAATCAGTGGGACAAGCAATCCGGGAAAGAGATTGAGACTGGCAGAGCTGAACAGTTCTCAGGGGTGGAGCCGAAATTGAGCACCTCTCCAAGAAGGGCCCGCCCTCCCATCTTTGTAGAAACAATTACTTCCGCAGAGGCTACCGGCCAAGCAGACAGAGCCAGGTGAGTTCTGGAATACTTCCCCACCACTGATTGATCAGTTATGAAGAGAGACTTTTGCCTCTTATATCCCCCTTCAGAGCCAAGGGCAGAGAACCCAGCTCTCAGTTGGGGGGAGGGGCATTTCTTCTAGTTCACACCACCTATTTACCCCTTATTACCAACTTATTACTAGCAGGGATAATCTGTGTTGTAGTAGAGAATAAGGGATAATCTCTGAATAAAGCTCAAGATTGGAAATTTTTAATAGAAAAGACTGAGTTCTAAGTACGAACACTATACCACTGTTATAACCAAGTGTAACTGAAATCTTACGGAATGTGTCAAAATGGTGTGATGAAGGCTCCCAGCATGTAGTGAAAAGTAGGGGTCCAACAGAGAAATTATTGAGGACAGTTGTTAAAGAAAAAATGTTCATATTTATTTTAAAAAATCACTGGAAAGGGATTTGTCCTTCATTTTCTAAGAATGTTTATTGAAAGTTGGTATTTTTTCTTCCATAAACATTTCACCAGCAAAAGCACCCAGTTGTGGAAATTTGTGTAAGAATTTTTTTTTTTATTTACTAATTCGGTCTTTTGTTAGATATAAAACTATTAAGGCTATTCAACTTTTCCATTTATTTTTGTACTTTGGTTCATCTGGGATTTTCTAAGAGATTTTTCTATTTCACTTAATTATTGCTATAAGGTACTTGGTATTCTCTTCTTATCCTTGCACATATAGTGATCTACCCAGTTTAATTCTTGATATTGTCATTTCCATTCTTTTTTCTCCTTCACTTTTTTATAGAGTTTCTCAATCTTATTATCTTCTCAAATAACTGCCTTTCAACTTTGTTAGTTTCCTCTATGGCTGCTGTTATGCAACCAATTATTTATATTTCCCTTGCGTCAAAGAACACTTTTATAATGTTCACATGTAACTGACGACATTTTAATTAGATCATCACAATCCATGCAAAAATTAAAAAGATTTACTAAAATAGATATTGCAAAATTTTAATTGAAATGGTATCTTCTGTAACAGGTGTCAGCAAACGACAGCCTGGAGACCAAACATGGCTTGCCCCTTGTTGTTAAAATAAACTTCCATGGAAACACAGACATGTTTATTTTGTTTACATATTGCCATGGGTGCTTTTGCATTACAACAGCAGGCAGAGTTGAAACAAAGACCTAAGGCTTGCAAACCCTAAAATAGTTACTATTGACCTTTCATTTTTTTTCTTTTTTTAAGATTTTATTTGAGAGCAAGAGAGAGAGATCACAAGCAGGGGAAGTGGCAGAAGGAGAGAGAGAAGCAGACTCCCTGCTGAGCAGAGAGCCCACCAGAGGGCTCCATCCCAGGACCCTGGGATCATGACCTGAGCTGAACTCAGACACTTAACCCACTGAACGACCCAGGCGCCCCTACTATTGACCTTTTACAGAAAAAGTTTGCCGACCCCTGTACAATATATGCCCTAATCATATTAATCAAATATAACTAATGAGAGAGACACCAAGCTTCTCTTGGGTTAGATAGAGTGTCCTTTTTGCGACACAGTTTATTTTCATCATGAAATAAGGTCTAATACCCTATTATACTATACCTAATGATGTACAGGGCAGGGACAATTAATTCACTGTGTTTCTTCACATTTTACTTATATTTGAGCCATAACATTAGGAATCTTTACTGGTGTACAAGGGACCCCAAAGGCGCAGAGGCTGGAGGCACTGACGTTTCCTGAGAAGGTAAGTTGAGTCTCTGAGGAGAAGTTGATATTTGATGAACAGGGTTTTAACAGTTGGATAAGCGAGATGAGGTAGCAAAGGCACAGCACGAAGCACGGCAATAGCATGAGTGTGAACGTGCCATAGCTTGGCCTACTGTATGCTTCACCTCGCCTCCCACACTCCCGCGGACCACTGCATACACAATCCTTTATACCCCCCCTTCATCCAGGCTCATTTGTAGCTTTACTACTTTATTTTTTACTACCCTACCCTCCGTTTAGTAACTACAGGGACTTTCCTTTTAGAAAAAAAAATGACTTATTTTATTTTAATCAATTCTGTGATTTAATTTTTTTTTTCTCCTCTTATAAGGGAGAGGTAAAGCTGTTCAGTTATCAAAAAAATTCAAATTCCTTTTCTTGGGTGGACGAGCATCAGTGTGCTTTCGTGCAGCGAATCTCCCATGTCCTGGGAACCACTTCCAGACATCGAAGCACTTCTTGGGTCAAAAGACTCCACTGCCTCCAGGAACTCCAAGTGCTTCTGTCTTCTTCAGAGGACTTCTGGAACAGGTCCTAGGTCTTCTGCTGCTCTGAATCCCTGTAGAGGTAGTCGGTGGCTTCTGTCATTTCTGAAAAATTGATCTCAGAAAGCCCAGATTCACTTAGAACTTTAATCTCTTGAATCAAGGGCCAAAGGTAGCATCGACCTTGCCTCTCCCAACAAGGTAGGGGATGCTCCCGGAGCTCGACTCTCCACGACCGCGTGGCCGCTCCTCAGCCTGGGTCAGCTCTCCTGGCTTCCAGAGCAGCTCAGTGAAGACCAGCAGGTCAGCCAGGGTAAGAGGAGGCCCACGTTGGTGGCAGAGATGGACAGCACAGCCATGGCGTGCCTCTCATGCAGCTGGGACTGCCCGCACAGATCTGTCAGGCTCCCCGTGGCTGCTTTGTTGTGACGATTTTGTTCTCTTTGGTTCAGTTTCAGAAACTGACATTTTAAATTGTGCATTGTCCCAGCACATTGAATATAAGGAATTATAATTTAAACTATTTCTTTAAGGCATTGAATGTTCAAGCAAACAAACAAACAAACATTACTTAGGCATCACTTAAGGAGCCAAATCATAAGCTGGTTATTTTAAATACGATTTATGGCAGTATTTGAGTTCTCATTTTTGTTCAGGAAAGAAATGGGCATCATACGTGGCTACAGGGTTTGATTGCAAAGATTAATTAATGCTTGTTCTCTGTGGTGATTCATACTTTTCACAGCAGTCCTTTTCAAATTGTGATTCTAGCAAAAATTGTTATCTAATAATAAGGGCATTAATTGGCATGCTGTTCAATGAATGAATTAATGAGTAACATTATGTAGATAAATACTTCTCATACTTTTTCATCTGTTTTTGATCATATAGACTGCTAGTTTGTTCATTAAAGTCGCTGAGAAGTCCTCGAGATTATTGATCTGATTCAACTCAACAGTTGCTGAGCTCATATGATCATGGAAATCTTTTTAACTTTCCAAAGTCCTTTTTGACTTCAAAAAACAAAATTAGGAAACACAGCGTTACCAATTTTTATTATCTATATTCCACAGAGTGTGTGGCTTTTAAGAAAATCTTCTATTTTCTCTTACCTATTATTTTTCCTGTTTCCACAATTCTTAAACCTTGACGTTCTTTTTTTTTTTTTTGAAAGATTTTATTTATTTATTTATTTGAGAGAGAGAGAGACAGCATGAGCAGGGGGGCAGAGAGTGGGAGAAGCAGACTCCCTGCTGATCAGGGAGCCCAATGTGGGGCTCGAACTCAGGACCCTGGGATCATTACTTGAGCCGAAGGCAGACACTTAACCAACTGAGCCACCCAGGTGCCCCAAAATTATTTCTTTTCATGTACTTTTATTCTGTAAAACACCTTCTTGTTACATATTTATCAAAAGTACCTATAATTTTTGAAATTACATAGAATAAGATATAGTTGCTTTCAATTTTTCTGTTCAACCGATTTTAATGCATTATTTCATTGTTCTCTAGCCAGTTGCAGATACATAAATAATTATATTTGGATGAGACATCTAGCAGTTTATTGGCTTGACTCTAGTTTTTCATTTTTTTGGTTTTTGGGTTTTTTTGTAAATAATCTTATTTAGTCAAAAGATATGTGGTAACATTATGTTAAAATGAAGAAACCTAGAAATATCTGACCATAATATTTGACCAATAATGCTTAGGTAAGTAATAAACTAGTCCATATTTATAGATTTTTCTCAATTTAAAAATAATGGATTCTTTTCTGTTTAGCCTTGTGTAGTACTCTTGAAGCAAGCCGGACAGATCAAAATGATCCTCTCTTGGTATTTTTTAACCTGGGAAATTTTAATTTCAATCCATGAACTCAGTGAAATATCTCCGAGAGCTCCCTGCTTCTCTGTCATAATTCTCTAATGGACAATGGAGGCTTGAAGCTGAAGGAAAGTGGAAGGTCTGGGACCATCTCCAAATTCCTGCCACCTCCTTTACCTGGATCTTTTCTCAGAGCTTGGCCTTCTCTCTCAAGAGCTATTTTACTTTCAGAACCAGTTTCATTTTCTCTTAGTCCGTTACTTTCTCCCCTCCCAGAGGCTTACCTACACTATTCTCCGATGAGTTCCAAAGACTAGCGTCTGCTTCATAGAACTTATTCACTTACTCCCCAGGTCTTTTCTGCTCCCCTTAACTCCTTCCTATATCCCTGCTATGTCTTTTCTTTCTAATTTTCTAAATTTCTACTTTCCTGAAATCTGAGTGGCAAGTTCCACTTATGAAGTGGCACAGAAATACAAACTTGTACTCATCCCTGGGTCACTTCTGTTCAGGGATAGTGGAATGTTCTGACTTCAGAAACAAGCTGCCTTTTTAGAGGCCAGATGTGATTCAGTCCTGTAATTCTTTACTTTTGTGTCTATTAGAGTTCACTTATGGTAGCAATGTGTACTGCTCCTTTCCTCCTCCTCCTCCTCCTGTTGCTGCTGCTGCTTCTACTACTACTACTACTACTTCTTCTTCTTCTTCTTCTTCTTCTTCTTCTTCCTCTTCTTCCTGTCCTCCTCCTCTTCCTCCTTCTTCTTTTCTTTTCTTTTTTTTTGGCTGGGTACAGTGTACTTTATTGATGGTACATGACCAGGTAGGGCTCCCCAAGCCCTTCCCCTTCTTCAAGAAACTTTGTAGAAGTCGGGAGATTCTCAGCATGTTGGGGGATGATGAGTTGGGGCAAGAATTCTCCAGCATCTAAAGGTCTCTCTCTTCCTCTTGCTCTCACTGTGGCTGGTAGTCCAAGGGTTCTTTCTCCTCGGAGGCCATGTGGACCATAAGGTCCACCACCCAGTTGCTGTAGCCAAATTCATGGTCATACCAGGAAATGAGCTAGACAAAGTGGTCATTGAGGGCAATGCAGCCCCAGCATCAAAAATGGAAGAGTGGGTGTCACTGTTGAAATCACGTGAGACAACCTGGTCCTCAGTGTAGCCCAGGATGCCCTTGAGGTGGCCTTCTGATGCCTGCTTCACCACTTTCTTGATGTCATCATATCTGGCAGGTCAGATCCAAGACTGGCAGGTGGCAGTCAGATCCAAGACTGACACGTTGGGGGCAGGGACAATGGGCCACTGAAGCCCATGGCAGTGAGCTTCCCATTCAGCTCAGGGTTGAACTTGCCTATAGCCTTGGCAGTGCCTGTAGAAGCAGGGATGATGTTCTGGGCAGCCCCTGGGCCATCATGCCATAGTTTCCCAGAGGAGCTGTCCACAGTCTTCTGGGTGGCAGTGATGGCATGGAATATGGTCATGAGTTCCTCCACAATGCTGAAATTGTCATGGATGACCTTGGCCAGAGAGGCCAAGCAGTTGGTGGTGCAGGAGGCATTGCTGACCATCTTGAGGGAGTTGTCATACTTTTCATGGTTCACACCACAAACATGGAGGCATCAGCAGAAGGGGCAGAGATGATGACCCTCTTGGGCCCACCCTTCAAGTGAGCCCCAGCCTTCTCCATAGTGGTGAAGACACCAGTGGACTCCAAAACGTACTGAGCACCAGCACCACCCCATTTGATATTGAGAGGATCTCTCTCCTGGAAGGTGTAGATGGGTTTTCCATTGATGGCCAGTTTCCCATTTTCAGCCTTGACTATGACCTTATTACATAGGTATAGACATTTGTCAAGTCTCACCAAATTATTTAATATGCTAATATACTTTTAATATGCTAATTTCATTGTACATCAGTGTAAGTCAATTTTAAACTCAAAGGAAAAAAACTTGTAAATAAATATTAAACCCTAGTTAATGGTATTGATGGTGAAGTTATTTAAGAAAATGTGTACTGATACCTGAAACATTTGAAATTCATTTAAAAATAAGATGATTTGATGTATGAATAAAGGAATAATTAATGGATAGATAAGTGATAAAGCAAAAATAAAATAATAATGAAGATAGTTTTTAGGCGGTGGATATATGCTGTATATGGATGTTAACTATAAAATTTTTTTAACTTTTATTAATGTTATACATTTTTATAATAAAATGTTGGAAAAAGTACAACCTGGTTTGAACAATATATCATATTTTTACCATATTTATAATGAAATGAGACTTACAGTTAAGTTTAAAATTCTTAGGAAAAGAATACAAGATAAATCATCTATAATAATGAGAGATTTTCTAAGCAATCCATAAAAGTGGAAATCATAGAAGAAAATATTGATAAATTTAATTTTTAAAATGCTTGGGGTACCTGGGTGGCTCAGTCAGTTGAGCAGTCAACTCTTTTTCAGCTCATGTCATGATCTCAGAATCCTGGGATTGAGACTTGTGATGGGCTCCCCACTCAGCAGGGAGTCTGCTTGAGGATTCTCTCTCTCCCTCTCCCTCTGCTCCTCCCCCCACTTGTGTGTACACTCTTTCTCTCTCTTAAATAAATAAATATTTTAAAAAATAAATAATACTTTGCTGAGAAAGTATCAATAAAGAAAGTAAAGCCTCAAGCTACAAAGAAGAAAATATTTAACTAATATAAAGGTATTCAGAATTTGTAAGTAAATCAAATATCAATATGAAGAAAATACCCCCAAAAGAAAAATAGATAAAATATGATCAATTATTTAACAGAAGAGGGACTAAAGACTAAATCTATGAAAATATATTCAACCTCATTATAATGTAGATTAAAATAATAAAGAAAAACACTTTGTATGGGAGGGAAGGCAGTCTGAAGATTACAAACTTTTGTAAAGCGAATGAGCAAATGTGTTCTTACACACGGCTGGCGGCAAAGTAAATCTATGCAAGCACTACGGAAAACAATTCGGTATCATCTTGTGACCTGTGCTTATTCCTTCAACCTGTAGTTCACTTCTAGGAATATAGAGGCACTCTTGAATATAGGAACCAGTAAATATATTTTAAGCAGCATTTTTATAATAGCAAAGGGGCGCCTGGGTGGCACAGCGGTTAAGCGTCTGCCTTCGGCTCAGGGCGTGATCCCGTAGTCCTGGGATCGAGCCCCACATCAGGCTCCTCCTCTAGGAGCATGCTTCTTCCTCTCCCACTCCCCCTGCTTGGGTTCCCTCTCTCACTGGCTGTCTCTGTCTCTGTCAAATAAATAAATAAAATCTTTAAAAAAAAATTCATAATAGCAAAAACTGGGAGCATCTCAAATATCCAGTGATGGGAAAATAGACATGCCAAATGTGGTTTATTCTAACAATAAAATATTTTTAAATGGTAAAAAAAAAAATAGAGTTTTATGTAACAACTTGAATGAACTAGGAAATGGGCAGTTCAATTTAAAAAAGAAGTTGCAAAATACATACTCTCTTGTAACATTTTAATAAAGCTCAATTACAAGAACTAAGCAACGTATTTATGTATAAGTGGAGACATTTTAAAAGTTAAGAGAAAGACACAGAGGTGGTGGTAAGGGAGAAGCACATGGGAGTAACTTCAGCTGTTACTAGATTTTTACTTCTTAATTGAGTTTATTTTGCCGATGACTTTATCATTATGCTTTATAATATGCCCAGATATCACATTTATTATTTTGTATGAATCAGATATTACACAAATATGGCACAAACACTCCAGTGCTTATCTGAGTTTCTCTTTTTCTTAAATGGGGATGTTGATTATTTTAGATCTTAACTAATTCAGGGGAATACTGATTTCAACTGGGGGTAGATATGTCATTAAATCTGTTATCCAGAAATTCAGGTTTTGGAATCAAGCACATTTGGGTTTGAATATTTAAATTTCGACTTCCTAACTGTGGGACCAGAGCAAATTCCTTAAGATATTTGATCCTCACTTTTCTGATTTTGCCATTCTGATTGGCACCTACTAAATAAGTAAATAAATATTCTAGGGATCAGTATCGTAAGCAGTGTAATTGCCACCTTGAATGACCACTAGATCGGGACTTTCTACGACTAGTACAAACTAGAAGAGTGAGTTAAATTGAATGACTTTGAAAGACTCAATTTGTCATCTTTTCTAGGTATGCAAAATATAAAAGCAAAGCATTCTGACAACAATTTTAAGTTTTTAACACAGGTAGCAACATATCCTCAACTGTTACTCAGGTCAGTGTGTATCATCCTGAACCTGAAGTTTGGTGCTTCTTGACATTTCCTTTCTTGTTTGTATTATTGACCTAACTTCTTGCAACAACTAAAGCATATACAAGAGCTAGGAGAAAAAGAAAATTAAGTGCTGTAATAAATCTGTGTTTGGCCACTAATTTTTAAAAAAACAGTCTTAAATCTTATAAATTAAATGCAACAGACAGCATTTACTATCCAGATAAATATTTAAACAATTATCATCAAATACTGTGGCAATCGGAATTTTCCACTTGCTATTTACTTTATTATTTGTATTTTATACGAACAATATACTTAATTGTAAGATTTTTTTTTATGGACCTTTATACTTGAAAATATTTAATATCCTGTATTATGGCAATTGCATTATGTAATTAAAAAATAGGTTTACTCTTTGTTCCTACTTCCTTTTTTAAACAAATTTATTGAAGTATAAGGTGTAACCTGCATATTATAAAATTCACCCATTTTAAGTGGAAAAATCAATAAATTTTGAGTAAATTTTAAGACTTATGCTACCATCATTACAATACAGTTTTAAAATCTTTTTATCAACCCAAAGTATCCCTCGTGACCTTTTGCTATCAATGCCCATTCCCATCCTCAGGACTGACAACCACTAATCTACTTTTCTTTGTAGATTTACTTCTTTTTGGACATTTCCAATAAATGGAAGCATATAATCTGAAGTCTGTTGTGCTTGGGTTCTTTCCCTTAGCATAATGCCTTGAGGTTCATCCTTGTAGTAGCAACTTCCAGGAGTTTCTTTCTTCCTCTTTATTGTTGAAGAGTATATCATTGTTTGAATACTTCGTATTTTATTTTTTAGATTCCAGGTGATAGGTGTTTGGACTGTCTCCAGTTTGGCAGGATTATGGACAGTGCTACTACAAACACTTGCCTACAAGTTTTTGTTGGGATAGAAGTTCCATCCTTTAGGGATACCCAGGAGTAGAATTGCTGGGTCATGTGTTAAATTGAGATTAACTATATAAGAAACAGCCAAATGGTTTTCTAACATAACTGTTCCATTTTGCATTCCTACCATCAACGTAATGAATATCCACAGAATCTGATTGACCTTCCTTTCATCTAGGTGATTCTCCTCCATCACTTCAATCTTGTGAATAACAAAAAACAATAACATTCCTCCATTATCCCATTATTTTGTGTTACATTTGGAAACTATGAGACTTTACTTTTTACTTCAAATACAAATTTGAGGGGGCTACACTTCTTTTATGTAAATGTTAACCCCCGAGAATGTGCATTCCATGAAGACAGGTCGCGTGTCTGTGAGATCATTGTTGCACTCTTTAGGCCAAAGTCTGGCACATGAGGCCCTCAAGAGAGTTATTGAACATATGTGAGAAAAACTCTTTTATTTAAGTGTATGATTCCTCTCTTTGTATCACCTCAGTATTACAGTTTACACACAGGGTGTATTTCCTGTGCACTCCTCAGTTAAATGCATACGTTTATGTAGTGAGAGATGAACTTAGCTATGGGTCACCAAAGTTCACAGTTTACATCCTTTGACAAAACATGTAAAATAGCATAGGTTGTTTCTTCCCTATCAATGGTCATTCTGATTATCATCTTCCAGGAAAGTGTTGGGAAACTGTGTTTTATTCCTTACTTATAATAATATGCTTTTGAACGTATGCTTTTTTATTTAATAGTACATTTTCCCTATTTTACTGGACCATTATATCACATCACCTGGTTACAGTCAGTTCTAAATATATCCCTCCACGTTTGTGTATCACTAGGTATCTAAAAATTTCCTTGGCTACAGCAATCACTTTATTTAGCAGGAGAAAATAAAAGGACGCATCATTCTAACCTTTACTTCAATAGAAGTTTTTATGTACTAAACTTAAAAAAAAACTAATTCAGGTATTAATAAACAGAAATTTCTATCTGCACTGACTAACGATTAATTAATAGCATATGAATATTGCGAGGTTACAGAGTTAGATTTCTGCGTCTTAGTGATTGTTTTTACTGTGCCTACACTACTCCTCAATATTATGGCAGCTTTACTGGAGGCAAATTCAGAGACTTTTTCATGCCTCAGTGCTCCGTAAGTATTAGCATAGGTTATAAAATGGCCCTTTGAAACTTTGAAGCATTACATTTTAAAATTCATCATGTTGTATAATATATTGAGAGGAATAAAATTATCCATGAAGGGGAAATGTTAAATTAGGGAACAATATCACAAATTACCCATAAATTTGGATATGCTTTACTCAAGGTAAAATATATCTCTTGCTTTTGTCCACATTCCACAATATCCAAGACAGGATTAAGAGTGGTGGATCTGTTCTCACCACATTCTGATTTTACCTGAATGCAAGTATATTCTGATGTCTTTTGTTATATAACAGTGGTTATAATTTAGGACGAAGTAAACATATTTTAAACCACACCAAAATATCAATAAAGTTTTAAAGCAGAACCTTTTCTTAATTGGCTAAATAAATTGTAGGCAAATGGAAATTCTACTTGTATTTATGGTAAACATAGAGTGTGCCATATATACTATGCACATAAACATATGCAATACGTCTGAATCAGGGACACCTGGGTGGCTCAGTCAGTTAAGTGTCTGCCTTTGGCTCAGGTCATGATCCCGGGGTCCTGGGATGGAGTCTGGCATGGGCTCTTTCTTTGGTAGAGAGTTTGTTTCTCCCTCTGCCTCCTGCTCCCCCTACTTTTGTGCTCTCTCACTCTCTGATAAATAAAAAAATAAAATCTTCAAAAAAAATAAATAATAAGTCTGAATCATACTGTGAACCCATTAATAAATTAATCATTAAGTCTTGTTTTGTACTTATTAGAAACCAAGTATATTGGTGGGGGTGGGGGCTGACGAGTATCTACTTCTTTGAGGAGGAGCCATTTTATTTGAGGGAGAAAGGAAGCAATAGAGAAAAGGACCCACTTCAACGTCCATATCCACGGTCCTGTCCCAGAGGATGATTATTCATCCCTATTGTGTTTAACTTAGGTGTGAAAAATAAAGTTTTAATGAAATATGAGCAGAAGTGATATGTGACACTTCTTGTCAGAAATTTTAAGAAACAAAATCTGGGAGCGCCTGGGTGGCACAGTTGTTAAGCGTCTGCCTTCGGCTCAAGGCGTGATCCCAGAGACCTGGGATCGAGTCCCACATCAGGTTCCTCCGCTATGAGCCTGCTTCTTCCTCTCCCACTCCCCCTGCTTGTGTTCCCTCTCTCGCTGGCTGTCTCTCTCTCTGTCAAATAAATAAATAGAATCTATAAAAAAAAAAAAAAAGGAAACAAAATCTGATTTGCTATTATTCCTTTGTCTTCTGCTTAGAAAACTGTATTCTGCAGCCCATCATCCTGGACGATGTGTATCAGACACACAGTGTGGGAAAGGGACATACTTTTGGTTTTGAAGACCACTGAGATTTTATTTTTTTAATTTTTTAAAAAATTTATTTATTTGAGAGAGAGAACGCAAGCAGGGGGAGGGGCAGAGGGAGAGGGAGAGAGAATCTTAAGCAGACTCCACACTGAGTGCGGAGCCCACGCAGGGCTTGATCTCCTGACCCTGAGATTATGACCTGAGCTGAAATCAGGAGTCTGATACTTAACTGACTGAGTCACCCAGGTGCCCCAGTGAGAAGAATTCTTAATACAGAATAACAGGGAACATCATAACAAATGAGATCAATGTAAAATACATAAATAATCATTATGAGTTCTTTATAATATTTTATATCTTTTTATAAACTGTCAAAAGAAACATGCTTATGGTAATAGATTTAAGCCACACAGATAGGCCTATGTTTCACCCTAAGGTAAATGTGATTATTTCTGTTCTTTATCCCCAGTTTACTCAGAAGCAAAACACAATGACTTAGAATTCATCGTTTCAAATAGATGTTATATTTATACAACTATGTGCAAATACACAGGGTATTTATTTACCCAACATTATATCATGTTCTTTATATTGACTTGCAAATTTTCCCTATTTCTGTGTTTTAGGGGATGTATGTCATTCTCCACATGAGGTATCCACAGTCACATGTCTTAGCATTGAGACAAGTGGCTTATGTACTTTATTTTCTATAAAATGTGGGTTGGAATTTGTATTTCTCTGGGCAATCACGTATACATAGATTCACATTTAAATATATAGGAATAGAGTCAGACTTTCCAGTAAAATTGCACATATTTTACAATTTCCAAAGATTGGAATGTCATCATATATTTATTAAAATGATAGAATAGTTTTCTTATAGGGGATCGTGGGCGGCTCGGTTGGTTGATTGTCTGACCCTTGGTTTCAGCTCAGGTCATGATCTTGGGGTTGTGGGGTCAAGCCCCATGTTGGGCTCTACGTTCAGCTTGGAGTCCCTTTGTCACTTTCCCTCTGCTCCTACTCTGCTTTCCCTCTCTCACTTTCTTTAAAATAAACAAATAAAATCTTTTAAAAAAATAATAGCTTTCTTATCATCCTTGGGTGACATTTTCTTCTTAAATTGTAATTTGATTCTTTCTATAAAATTATGAGTGAGACCTAAAGAGAATCGGAAACATGTCCTCTTTCCTACCATTGTTTAGCAAAAGTATACACAACTGTTGAAATTTGAAATAAGTTGCATTTAAGAGAAGAATAAAGGGCGGAGTGGAAAGCAGAAGGTAATTTTTATACTGACTACAAATTATACCCATTTACAGAGAACATTTCAGTTGAAACCACCATGTAGAGAAAAATTCACCGCAATGCAAAGAAAAGTAGAAAGGTCTGGATTAAAGACAACTTCTGTTCATTTGTCTTAGAGAAAGTACGAGTGCTGAACGAATGGGCTGAGTTATTGAGAGCACTGATTAGGAAGCTCGAGGTAAATCCAGAAACTGGGTTACAGAGTGGCTCAGTGTGGGAGATAGAGGAAGGCCTTCAAAGAACAAACAGGAACTGTGAAAATAAAGATGAAATTCTAAAATTACATGAATCAAACACTTGAAGAACAGGAACTACCAAGCAACGTTAGAACTGTACAGCTGGCTTACAACTGGACTGTACAAATGCCCACAGCTAATGAACAATGAAACCTTTTATAAGTCAATCTTGAAGCCACTCCAGAAAAGAAACCTCACAACTGAAAAGAGGAGGCCTTATTAATTAGAAGATGAATACTCATGGGACGCCTGGGTGGCTCAGTCAGTTATTCACCTGCCTTCAGTTCAGGCCATGATCCTGGGGTCCTGGGATCAAGTCCTGCATAGGGTTCCCCGCGCAGTGGGAAGCCTGCTTCTCCCTCTCCCACTCCCCCTGCTGGTGCTTTCTCTCTCTGTGTCAAATAAATAAAGAAAATCTTAAAAAAAAAAAAAAAAGATGAATACTCATGAATATTTACTTAATTCCTATTAAGTTTGTTTTGAAGCAAAATCATTTTTTCATTTTATCAGTAAAATGATTATTGCAGGGATAGAAACATATTTATTCCTGTCTCTGAAGGATGCCATTATTCATTTGTAAAAGCTCAAAAATTATGTCCATAGGGGAGATAACAACTGATCTGCATATTTATTTTCCTCTCAGCAAACACTGAGATTCATTCTGTGGAATCGTCTAGAATTACTCTAAATGATAACAATTCTGGTTTAGAAATTTCAAATCACAGCCGCAAATTTATGTAAATTAGTTGGTAGACTACCTACCTGCCACGTAAGTATTACATAGACACTTAATGAGTGGTATTTTTTACAGCTATTTAAATTCCCAAACAGTTTAGAATCATGCACAGGTGTAAATAAGAAAGAATACTGGAAAAGGAAGAGTAAGTAATCCTTTATGGGGTGTTCCTTTCAAAACTTTGCTTTCGCTACTTCTGAAATAAATCCACTAGTTCAAAACACGGCCCCGTCAAGCATGCTGAGTGTCAGTGTTTGGCTGTGAAGTAGTATGGCTCGAGGATACTCGAGGATAACACTGCAGATGCAGGCATCAGCCTGACATGGCCCAGATACCACCACAGCATCATACAAATTTGGTGGTTCCTAAAAAAATGAATATAATGGAGGATGGCAGTGTAGAAGATACTGAAGTTGAAGATAATAATGATCGAGCAGGCTTCAAACACAGGTGGGAAGCTCAAAGCCTCTGCTGCATCAAAGAAATCAAAGGAGTATCTCAGATGGAGAAACTTCTAGAATCTAATTAGTTCATTTTATAGCAATGGAAAATATATGTGATCTACTTCATATTCTCACTGTCACATTCTCAATTCCCTTCTGCCTATGCTGCTTGATAGAATTTGCACACAAGGCCTGTGGGTCTGCACTGAGGTGCTCAAATTTACCCTTTTTGGCCAGTGGTGTGGCTTTTTTAGAACCATTGGCTTGTCATGAAAAATACGCTGCCTCTAAGTCCAATACAAGTTCTGAGATTGAAGTGAATCCAAAGATAGATTGGATTCCAAATGTGCTCTGTAATCAGAATAAACAAAGCTTCTAAAAGAAATTATTGTCTCATCTACTTAAAATATGAGAGGAGTGTCTCAAATTTGCCAAATATGCCCTATACGTTTTTCTCTGCTGTGCTTTTTCACCCCTTTCTTTGGGTAGTCCTTTTCCAAAATAACCATTACTAGATGCCCATTTATCCTTCAATGTTGTGTTTATCTTGATTTCACCAATTACTTGCTCTTTTTCAAATTTTGTACTCTTTTTCCCCTAATTCTAATATTGCTTCATTCTATCAAGTGTCATTTTGATTAATTGTTTTGGATTCTGTGTATATCAATCAACTCTGAAATTTTTAATGGAAATGCTACCTCATAACTTTTACATTTTTTCCCCACATAATCCTTTAATGCTAGACAATCATGTAGGGACTGAGTAGCTATTCAGTAAACATCTCTCTGGGTGGTGGTGGGGGAGGATGCAACAACCTTACTCCTCATAACAAATGTTTCTGATTAATTTAGCGTACCTTTTCTTTTAGGGAGTTAGTTCTGTAATGCTGTGCCAGGCTTGAATACTGCTCTGGCTACCTTGAAATCTGAACCCTGGCCTTTGTGGCATGATATAAGCCATCTTCTCAGAGTCCAGCCTGACCTTAACTAACACCTAAACCAGCTGTCTACACGGCTTGTACCTGGTCTGTCTTTGATCGACCTCCAGCTACTTACATGTCATGCCTTACAATATCTCCTTTCTACACCTGTCATCCTCTCTGGCTGTGCCAAGAATTTGCAGCATGATTTTTCAACCAGTTTCCCAAATGTGTGATAAGTTATGACCTGAGATATTAATCCACTTTTCTTTTGATTAAATTGCCTCAGCTCATTTAATGTTCTCCATAGTTCACAATATCTAATTGTGAACAGAATTTCCGATCATTTCTCTTTGTTCCTAAAAGATCTGGTATCGTGATGGCTTTGTGTGATGCAACTTGTCAACTTAAATTAAGTGAGATCAGCGATCATATGGTGTTCAGCAACGAGAATGCTTCATTTAACATTCTTATATATTATATTTTCCAAATCATTAATCTGATCTAAAATTAGGTCCCCGATTCTTCCCACCTGCCTTATACAGCTTTCAGTATCCAATCACGCTCTGCGAAATACACATAGCAGTTGCTCCGTTAGGGTTTATTGAAGTGACTGGATTGACAGATTCATCTTTTTGTAGAACTATACAGAGTAATGATAAAGAGTTCATGCTCTGCATACAAACTATGTGGTTTGACCACTTACTAGCTCTTTCTTTAACTGTTTTTATTTGAGTATAGTTGACACACAGTGTTACATTAGTTTCTGGTGTACAACACACAGTCTAGTGACTCAACATCACCATGTTATGCTGTGCTCACCACACGTGTAGCTACCATCCGTCACCATACAACGCTACTACGATATCATCGACTATATCCCCTATGCTGGACCTTTCATCCCCGTGACTTGTCCATTTCATAACTGGAAGCCTGTATCTCCCACTCCCCTCCACCTAGTTTGCTCATCCTCGCAGCCTCCACTTCCCTCTGGTAACCATCAGGTTGTTCTCTGTATTTATAAGTCTGCTTCTGCCTCTTGTTTGCTTGTTTATTCATTTGTTTTGTTTTTTTAGATTCTACAGATGAATGAAATCATATAGTATTTGTCTTTCCCAGTTTGACCTATTTAAACTCTGTATTTGCATTTATCACCTGCCACAAGGAGTTGTTACATGTATTAGAATGAATTTTTATTCACATCTACTGGGGAGGGAGGAGGTCAAAGTTATATGTAGAGAGACTAGTTAGAGCAGATTGCTATAATCTAGACTATGAGTATTGATTATTTGTGTGAAAGTTAAGGGTAGATGTGAGAAGCAGGTGAATACCGGATGTAATTTGAAGGTAGAGCCAAAAGGATTTTCTGAGGGGGCAGATGAGGGGATGTGATAAAAGCATAAGGATGAGGATGATACCAAGATTTTGGTCTGAGCATTTGGAGGGCAGAGATTTCATTTACTGGGGTAAAGAAGACTGTGACAGTTTAGGTAAAAGAGGAAATAGGGATGTGCTGGTGAATAATAGGAGTGTAGTGTTAATATGTTAAGTTTGAGATATATTTTGGCCAATAATCTAGCTACCTAACAGTATGGTAACATCTCTAGGACCACAAAAACTTCAGTAAATCCTGAAGAATGGAATTGCTAAATTCATACTTTCTGTGGTTTAGTGTTTACATATGAGCTTCGGAGAGATGTTCTAAGAAGAATGATGTATAAAATCAAATCCAGACTTCCAATGAAGTCTAGAAATACTAACTTTTTGCCTCTTCTTTGACTATGACCTTAATGTTAAGTAATTTAGTAATTGTGGGAAACATCACATGGCCTTACCCAATCTTCATGAAACATTTTTAATTCCAGATACTTGCAGTTCTTACCAAATTAATCTCATGTTTATTACAACCAGTGTATAATTTTCAGGATTTCCATTTCCACTTATATCCATGTTCATGAGGGATATGGGCCTGTAGTTCTCTTTTTTAGTGGAGTTTTGTCTGGTTTAGGTATCAGGATAATCCTGGCCTCATAGAATGAATTTGGAAGTTTCCCTTCTTTTTTTTTTTTTTTTTTTTTTTTTGGAAGAGCTTGAGAAGAATAGGTATTCAGTCTTCTGTAAATGTTTGGTAGAATTTGCCTATGAAGGCATCTGGCCCTGGACTTATTTTTTTTGCAGGGGGCGGATGAGGGCGGGGAGAGTTTGTTGGTTACTGTTTCAATTTCTTTGCTGCTTATCAGTCTGCTCAAGTTTTCTGTTACTTCCTGTTTCAGTTTTGGTAGTTTATATGTTTCTAGGAATTTATCCATTTCTTCCAGGTTGTTCAATTTGTTGACATATAATTTTTCATAATATTCTCTTATAATTGTTTGTATTTCTGTGGTGTTAGTTGTTTTTGCTCCTCTTTCATTTGTGATGTTATTTTTTGGGTCCTTTTTTCTTTTTGATCAGTCTGGCTAAAAAATTTTATTTTATTTTATTTTTTTACAAAGAATCAGCTCCTGTTTTCATTGATGTTGTGTTTGTTTGTTTCTTTTAAGTTTCTGTATCATTTGTTTCTGCTCTAATCTTTAGTATTTTCTTCCTTTTGCTGACATTAGGCTTTGTTTGTTCTTTTCCTAGCTGCTTTAGCTGTAAGATTATGTTGTTCATTTGAGATTTTTCTTGCCTGTATTGCTATGTACTGCCCTCGTAGGATGACTTTTGTTGCATCTGAAAGGTTTTGGACCATTGTGTTTTCATTTTCATTTGTTCCCATGTAATTTTTTATTTCTTCTTGGATTTTCTGTTTCATTGTTTTGGTAGCATGTTGTTTAGTCTCTATGTCCGTGGATTAGCCTCTATGTATTCATGGTCTTTCCAATTTTTTTTCTTATAATTGACTTCTGGTTTCATAGCATTGTGGTCAGAAAAGGTGCATGGTATGATTTCAGTCTTTTTGTACTTGTTGAGGCCTGATTTGTGACCTAATATGTGATCTATTTTGAAGAATGTCCCATTTGCACTTGAAAAGAAGGTGTAAGGATGCCTGGGTGGCTCCGTTGTTTAAGCATCTGCCTTCACTCAGGTCATGATCCCAGGGTCCTGGAATTGAGCCCCCACATCAGGTTCCTTGCTCAGTGGGGAGCCTGCTTCTCCCCTTGACTGCAGCTCTGCCTGCTTGTGCTCTCTCTGTCTCTCTGACAAATAAATAATTTTTTTTAAGAAAGAAAAGAAGGTGTATTCTGCTGTTTAGGATGGGATGTTCTGAATATACCTGTTAAATCCATCTGGTCTAGTGTGTCATTCAAAGCCATGCTTCCTCGTTGATTTTCTGTTTCCTTGATCTGTCCATTGCTGCAAGTGGGCTGTTAAAGTCTCCTACTAGTATTGTATTATTTTCAATTAGTTCTTATTAATTGTTTTATATATTTGGGTTCTCCCATTTTGGGTGCATAAATATTTAGAATTGTTATATCCTCTTGTTGGATCGTTCCCTTTGCTATGAGATAGTGTCCTTTTTTTGTCTTTTGTTACAATCTTAACAATCTAAATGTTACTCCATCCCCTCACTTTCAATCTGTAGAGTCTTTAGATCTAAAAGGAGTCACCTTGCAGCATACAAATGGGTCTTGCTTTGTTGTTGTTGTTGTTGTTGTTCTTTAATCCATTCTGACACCCCATGTCTTTTCACTGGAGCTTTTAGTCCATTTACATTCAAAGTAATTATTGATGGATACATATTTAGTGCCATTTTATTACTTGTTTTTTCTTTGTTTCTGGAGATTTCTCTGATCCTTTCTTGGCTTTGTCACTTTTGGACTCAAAGAGTTACCTTTAATACTTCTTGCAGGGCTCGTTTAGTGGTCACGAACTCCTTTAGTTTTTGTTTGTGTACTAAACTCTTTATGTCTCCTATTCTGAATGATAGCCTGGCTGGATAGGGTATTCCTGGCTAGAGAAGAGTAACACTTTGAATATATCGTGCCACTCTTTTCTGGCTTGCTTTTGGCCCTACTTTAATATCTTATCACGTTAATATCTATTTCCACTTTTTAATAAGCAGTTGATCCCTTTAAGTCATCTTTTTTTCCCTCTCATATATGTTGTGTTTAATTCTTAAAAAGGGAAAACAAAAACTTGTGTTGCTTCCTGGTCACATTAATTCTATATAGCCAATAAACTGTGTGTTTAATTTTAAATTAATTTAAAATAAGCAGAGCATAACCCATTTTCCGTGGATTAAAAACATGAGTAATAAAAACAATAAAAGGGCAAATTTCTTTGTATTGGAAGAAAATTTTTGGCAAAAGTTTTACTCCTTGTAATGCATTTTTAAAAAGTGATTTATCTTGTGAGGAAGTAAAGTTCATGTAATAAAGATAGAAGGATGTACTGTACAGTGGCTAGCTGAACATAATAATAATAATAAAAAAGAAGCGATGGGAAGATCCTATCTTTATGGAGGCTTCATAGACCCTAAATCTAAGTGGTAGAGAAAAACTTACGAAAGAGAAAGTGCTAATGAAGTCATAATTTCAGCAATGAGAAAGCATCGGTATCAAGCGTATAGTGACAATTCCCATCAAAATATTTGTTTTGCATTACCTCTGACTCAGTTTAGGAGCTCATTCTCCTAGAAATCAACAAGCGTATGTACAATTCTGCAGCCAACCACAGACACCACAGGCAAAATAATGCAGAGATGTTGGAGCCAATCCACTGAAGAGCAATTTAAATGGTTAAAGAGACAGATGTGTACTCATGTAGAAGGCGTAAAAAAAAAAAAGTCTGGCCTAGCCAAAAATGAGAAGAAAACAGGATCACTGAACTCCAGAACTGGAAAAACTTCCTAGCTTTCTTATCCAGTCCCACCATTTGACGGACATGAAAATACTCTCAGCAAAGTTATATAATCTGCCCAAAGTCAATTAGCCAGTGAAGAGTAAAAGTAGATACTTAAAAAGTCTGTTAAGATCCATAATTAGGCATCTTGTGCAATAAACTATGTTAAGATATAGAAATAAAACTAAGGAAGAGGAGGCAGCCTTGTGGGGAAAGTCTTTTGAAAAATATATTAAAGCATTAAATTTTAGCCAAAAAGTAGGTCCAAAATAAAACTTAAACCACAAAACTGAGGGGCAGAGAAGTAGCCTACAGAAAAAGATCTACAATTCACACACTGAGTATATATCACAACAAACCCCTGGCCAGAACTCAGGTTATTTTAAAATAAAGCCATGCCCGTTATCGTATAGGGTGTGAAGAAGTTTACCTTGATAATGTGCACTTAGGAAAGTTAGGAATGGTGATTAACTCCATTTTCCACCCATCCCAGTCTTTACTTTTAAGTAGGGATGGACCACCCACCTCCCTCCCTGTTCCTCCCTAGCAGAATTTAAGAATCTAGCATACTCTGGTTACCTCTACAGTCACAGTTAATTGTGTAGTGCATAGCATTGAGTACAGTTTAATAAACATTTTATAATGGGAAATATGAGTTTAACGTTCAAATTAGACAGTTTGACTTTTATCCACATTTGCAGGAAATAAAGGACTGTGTGAACACAGACCTGTAACTCCAGAGATGGAGGGGTACATCCTGGGCAGAGCTGGGCCATAGAGATGGGAAATAGACCCAGCATAGAGCAATCTGCTGAAGAAAAGTTGAAAACGTTGCAGAAAAGAGTATATCACTGGGGTGCTTGGGTGGCTCCTTTGATTAAGTGCCCAACTGTTGATTTTGGCTCAGGTCATGATGTCAGGTTATGAGATTGAGCTTGTACTGGGGCTCTCCTGCTGGGTGTGGAGCCTGCTTAAGATTCTCTCTCTCCCTCTCCCTCTGTCTCCCACTCCTGCCCTCTCTCTGTCTGTCTCTCTCTCTCTCAAAAAAAAAATAAATAAATAAAAAGAATGTAACACTATTTCTAGAAGCTGCTGCTCAATGACGGGGCTACATTTTGTTACTTTATTAAAAGTAAATAATGAATAAAGGTCATAAAGGAAGGCATTAGTTATAACCACATGATCACCTTAAAACCTGAGAGAAGCATTAATAATAGAAAGGCAGGATTTTTATTTGCTCCCATTTTTTACATATAGATTTAAGTAGACAGTGTAGGTTTGGCTCTAACCATATATGAAAAGATGGTAGCCAGGGAGATCTCTACACGAATACATGGATACATCAGATGTGTGACTTACATTCAGGGTGAATCTATGGTCTATGCCCAAAAACGATCGTTCTATGTATTTTGTTCAGGTCTTATTATTTAAAACAGGAAACTATGTATAACATCAGCAATTCTATCATGGCCAAAACTTCTAATAGCTAAATAAAATAGTAATTCTTTAGATATTATTTTATAAGGCATATTGTAAGTGATATTTCATTAATTAAAAAAAAAGACTAAACTGGGTGCCTTTGTCTAGCATCTTATATTAGTTAAGTGATTCTCAACTTTGTCTATACATTAGAATCACCTCATCTTAGTCCATTTGAGATGCTACAATAGGACACCATAGACTGGTTAACTTATAAACAACAGAAACTTATTTCTCACAGTTTTGAAGTTTTCGAGATCAAGGCACTAGTAGATTCAGTGTCTAGTGAGGACTTGCTTCCTGATTCACAGTTGGCTGTCCTTTTGCTACGTCTTCACATGATGGAAAGGACAAAGGAGCTTTCCAGGGTCCCTTTTATAAGTTTAGGAGTCTCATTTAAAGGGCTCTACCATCATGATCTAATAAGCACCTCCTAAATGTGCCCACCTCCATATATCATCACACTGGGGATTAGGTTTCAACATATGAATTTGTGTGGGGCAGGGATGGGAGGTGGGTGGGGGTACAAATTATTCCCTCTATAATACACCTGATTAGTTTTTATTTTTTAACTGGATGCTTTTATAACACCTTAGACTAATTAAACCTATTTGTAGAATAGGGTCTAAACACAATTAATTTTCAAATCTCTACAGATAATTTTAATGTTTACCCAGTGTTGAAAACCAGTCATAAATTAAGTGCATGGATTAGTTTGGCAAATTCACAAAATAACCTTTGAAATACTACCTTAGAATGTCTGAGAGGAAGGAAAAAAAGGACCTGTAAGTGTAAATAATAAGAGTACTGATGAAAATCAAACAAATACATCTTTTTGAGCAGGTCCCCATTCTCAAAAACACTCTAACAGGGAGCCTTGGTACTGAAGGAGCAACATGAGAGCATGATCCAGCAGTTGTCATTTTCTGAAGAGACAAGAAAGAGGGAGGAGTGGTAAAACAGCAGCTTAGCGAAGGAGGCAAGTGGCAAAGGGAGATGAATGCAGTGTCGAACAGAAACTGGGTTTGGGGTTAATTCTGAGTGCAAGGCGGATGCATACGCGTGAATGAACATGCTTCCGTATTGGTGGTGATTTTAGAAAAATTAAAAGAATAATACCTTATGTGATACCAAATCTAGTAACATACCATCTATATACCTAGCTCCTTAAACTTACTCCTGATTTATAAATGAATTCAAACCCTCGGTATAAACAGCATTCTAAAGAGGATAGCCTTTTATAGCAATGACGATAAGGCCCTTGTGTACACCTCCGGAGTCATTCTAACACAGTAGCTAAACTCTTCCATGACTAGGACCCAAAACATCTCAAATAAATGTATAAGAAACTTTTCTTCCATATATAATTTATTGCAGTCCTTGCTAGAAGAAATGGTTTATAAGAGCCTATGTTGATACATAGTCAATGGAAAGTAACGGTGTTCAATTTGATTCAACACATCTTCCAGCTGACTCAGTGATTCAAATGCATTCCCACCTCAGGGAAGGCTTTGTGCATTCACTACACTCCCTGAGGCACTTCAGGTCTAGACCAGTGAATAAAAAACATGGATTACACGAATCTGTGCACAGTCACTTGTTCTGCTCTAAGGGGAAAAAAAATTGAGTAATCTTTCTATGAAAAATAATACTAATATGAACACTGCAAATTTTTTTAAAAAATTATTTCTGAAACCACTTCAATCAATGTAAAGAAATGGGAAACTGCTAAAAAGGCTAACATAATTAAGAAAAACACTGAGAAAAAATATAAAGTTTCTTTGAGTTTTAAGTAAGTCCTGATGAATCATGATATAAAAAAACTGTATAAATAACTTCACTAACTTTGATGTGTCAAGATTGTAATCTTTGATTTTCACTTATTTTTCAGATTAACAAGCCTTACCAATCAGAATCAACAAACAATATTTTTGTATATATCAATAGAAATTTTGAGGAAAGGACTATGTACTTCACACTTTTCTAGACTTTGGAATAAAAGCCAAAATCCTTGCTCTTTACTTACTAATCCTCTACTCCATAACCAAATTAAATGCAGCTCTTTATCATTTGGTTTACTCAAAATATATTCTTATATATTCTAGGCACATTAGCTCTAATTTAGTTACTGTTCTGGCACAGACATTAAAAGTTAGGAATGGCTCCCCTCAAGATTCCTACTCTCTGACATGAAACACAGAGAGATTAGCTAGTCAATTACAGTAGGAAAATGAATGCTGCAATGCAAATATTCACAAAATGCTCTGGGAACAAATAATAGAGAAAAAGTGTGAAGATCAAGGAAGTTTAGAGGCTCTGAAATATATTATTGAAGTTAAAAGATGCATAAAAAGTAGGCAGGTGGAAAGTTTGTGGAGTGTTTGAAGAAAAAAGAAGGGTATAGGATCTAATTATGTAGGCATGAGATAGTATGGACCATTCATGGAATTATAAATTGCACATTAGGTTAGGGTTTAAGTAGCCCTTCATGGGTGAAAAACATTAGCTGCAGAAGACTCAGATCTTAAATAGGTTCATACTATATTAAGGACTTTTATATGTACACTATATATAATGGGCAGTTTTTGAAGAATTTTAAATAGATGCATTAAAATTATGGAATTTGTATCTAGACATATTTATTGCAACCAATTCCGGTTTCAACTCTGACACATAAACACCTTGAAAGTTCTTCACTGTCGTCCATCAAACAAACAAAAAAAGTGAACAAACTGTAAATCAATGACTCTCACGTTCTTATCAGAGATTTGAGATTTCAGTATGAGTGGCACTTTAAAAACCATGGGGCGCCTGGGTGGCACAGCGGTTAAGCGTCTGCCTTCGGCTCAGGTCGTGATCCCGGCGTTATGGGATCGAGCCCCATGTCAGGCTCCTCTGCTATGAGCCTGCTTCTTCCTCTCCCACTCCCCCTGCTTGTGTTCCCTCTCTCGCTGGCTGTCTCTAACTCTGTCAAATAAATAAATAAAATCTTAAAAAAATAAAAAATAAAAACCGGAGACAGAGAATACAGAAAATGCAACTGAAATATGCTCACCAGGAGCAAAAGCCATTAGGCCATTAACTCTCCAAAAACTTAGATGGTAATTTTGAGAATTTCCAGAGGCTTAACTTATGTTAGTGCAAGTGTGAGAAATTGTTCAGTGCCACAATCTTAGGGGCCCCAAAACTTCTGGATTTTACCTCCTGGAACTCCACCAGGATTTCACAGAGGTGAGGCAAGAAAAATTCTCCTTGGGCTCTGGGAAAAGGGAGAGCAAAATAACAATTTTGAAATAGACAAGGGACTTCTTAGCGATAAAGCCATACTCTTCAAAAGAAAAGCTTTACCATAGCTGTATTTCTCCTATGTGGAAGGGAAATTCCTCAACCCCAGGTATTTCTGGGCTTCTTGCCTCACCGAGGGTGAGGAGAGCCTTAAAATACATGGGAAGTCACAGCCCAGGGACATATGACCATTAAGGGATGATAATTTAATCAGAAGATTATAGAATGCACACATTACCATTGCATCAACAGGGATCCAGGATAATAATTGGATTATAGATGAAAGAGCTGTAAGACTCAGACTCCACTTAAAAAAGAGTTCTTGGGGGGAAAAAAAAAGACCACAGGAGAGACAAAGAGAAGAAGACTAGAGAAAACTGAAACTTCTGATACCTACAGCTACTGCAAACATTAAACACAGCCAACTTTGAGTCAAGTCTTAATACAAAAACCTCATGCTAAAGGCCTTTTACTTCAATTTCTGTTACCCAATACATTATGTCTGTGTTTCAACAAAGAAATACAGAGCATGCTAAAAAGAAAGAAAAAAAAAATAGTCGGAAGAGACAAAGCAAGGATCAGAATAAGACTCAGATGACAGATGTTTTAGAATGATCAAAGAATTTAAAATAACTATGATTAATACGTTAAAGGCTCTAATAGAAAAAGTCAACAACATTCAAAAACAGAAAAATGATGTAAAAAGAGAGACAGATACTAAGAAACAATCAAAAGGAAATGCTAGAAATAATGATTTTAAAAAGCACTGTAAAAGAAAAGAATCCTTTAATGGGTGTATCAGTAGACTAGACATAGTGGAGGAAGGAATTGATAAAGACATGTCAACAGAGGGATTCCTGGGTGGCTCAGTCAGCTGAGCATCTGACTCTTGGTTTCAGCTCAGGTCATGATCTCATGGGTCATAGGATCAAGCCCTGTGGGGGGCTCTGTGCTCAGCGGGGAGTCTGCTTCAAGAGTCTCTCCTTCTGGCCCTCCCCCCATTCACGTGCACATTGTTGCATTCTCTCTTTCTCTCTCTCTCTCTCTCTCTCAAATAAATAATCTTTTTAAAAAAACATGTCAACAGAAACTTGTCAATAGAAACTCCTAAGCTGAAGTGCATAGAGGGAGAAAAGTGGGGGAAAAAATAGAGAATATCCAAGAACTGTTGGATGATTTCAAAGAGCGTCTATATGCATAATTGGACTTCCAGAAGGAAAAGAAAGAACAAATGGCCCAGAAAAAAATATTTGAAGTAATGATAGTGAGAATATTCCAGAATTAGTTTCAGACACCAGACCCTAGTTCCAATAAGCTTAGAAACACCAAGCCGGAAAAATACCCAAAAATCTACACCTAGGCATATCACATTTAAATTGCACTAAGCAAAACACAAAAAGAAAACTTTGAGTAAGTCAGAAAACAAAACAAAACAAAACAAAAACAAAAAACCTTACCTATAGGGGAAAGAGGATAACAATTATAGTGGACTTCTTGCCAGAACTACAAAACCAACAAGAGGGCAGCCAAATATTTAGTGTTGACAAACAAAAAATCTTCCCACCAAACTAGAATTCTATATTTATATCTAGTGAAATTATTCTTAAAAATAGAAAGATAAATAAAAACTTTCTCAAACAAAAACAGAATTTATTGCCAGCAAATCTGCTGTGAAAAAGAAAAAAAAAAGCTTAAAAACTTATTTAGGACAAAAGAAAATACTATACCTAATAAACTTGAATCTACCAAAAAGAAAAGATCATCAGAGAAGCAATAAATAAAGTTAAAGTAAAATATTTTGTTTTTCTTATTCTTACTTGATCTAACCAGTAACTATTCAAAGCAATAATAGTAACAATGTATTAGATAATTGTAGGATACAGACTTGTTAAATGAATGACATCAATGTCATAAGGGACAGGAAAGAGAATTAATATTCTGTTAAAAGGTACCAACATTACATTTACAGTGGTATAGTGTTAACTGAAAATGCACTTAGATTAATTATATATATTACACAGATATAAAATCTAAAGTAAAGTATATGTCAAAAGACTTAAATACATCATAGATATATCAAAATCTGGGGCAATTAATAAAAACATTTCAAAAAGCATAATTGATATGCTGAGAGGAGAGAAAATCTAACTATATAAAATGTTCAATTAAAACCAAAGAATGAAAAAAAAGAGAGAGAAAAAAGAAACAATAATTGTGAAGACTAGAAAAGCTTTATGAACATGGTAGATATTAATTCCACTATGTCAAAAATTATCTTAAGTGTTAGTGATCTATGTATACCAACTAAAAGATATATATCATTAGAATAGATAAAAACAATTATACTTTATCAACAAGAAACTCACTGTAAGTATAAAGACACAAAGAAGTTAAAAGTAAAGGGATGGAATAAATACAGAGAACAGACAGATGGTTGCCAGAGGGAAGGGTGGGGAATTGGACAAAATGGGTGAAGAGGAATGGGAGATACAGCCTTCCAGTTACGGCATAAATAATTCATGGGAATAAAAGGTATAGCGTAGGGAATGTAGTCAATGGCATCGTGATAGTATTGTATGGTGACAGATGGTAGCTATACTTGTGAGCATGGCTTCATGTGTAGACTTGCAGAATCACTGGGTTATACACCTGAAACTAAGGAAACATTGTGTCAAATATATTTTAATTTAAAAAAATCTAAAGAAAGTAAAAAGAGAATGTTGTACCATTCAAACACTACTCTAACACTACAGAAAAGAATGGGAGTAATTATATTAATTTCAGACTATACAGACTTTAGAACAAAGAAAGTTTAAAGAGGAGCATTACATTGTGATAAATTCTCCAAGGATACGTAACAATCCTTAGCATGCATGCACTTAAAACAGTGTCTCAAGGGGCGCCTGGGTAGCTCAGTCATTAAGCGTCTGCCTTCGGCTCAGGGCGTGATCCTGGTGTTCTGGGATCGAGCCCCGCATCAGGTTCCTCCGCTGGGAGCCTGCTTCTTCCTCTCCCACTCCCCCTGCTTGTGTTCCCTCTCTCACTGGCTGTTTCTCTCTCCGCCAAATAAATAAATAAAATCTTAAAAACAAAAACAAAAAACAAAACAAAAAAACGGTGTCTCAAAATATTCAAGATAAAATGAACAGAACTATAACCAGGAAAGCCAGATCTATAATTATAGTTGAAACCTTCAACACCCATCTTTAAGTAACTGATAGAGGTCAGGAAGGCAGAAAATTAATAAGATATAATTTACTTAAGCGGTACCATAACTCAATCTAATTGACTTATATAGAATACTTCATCAAATGACAGCAGAATGCACATTTTTCTCACTCTCACTTGGAACAGTCACCATTTTTTTAAAAATGCATAGTTTGAGGTTTTTTTCTTTCGTTTTGGGGCTGCGTACATAATGTGCATTGGGACTGAAAATCCACTGAGGGCCAATTTTCCTATGGTTCATATTGGTTCTTTAGATGTGGTCCCAGGTCCTTCCAGTTGCAACTCAATGTGGGAGAGTCTCCTCTTAGATGTCCCCACACACACATTTGCTGGGCCCTGGGTTTTCATCCCTGTCCCTCTTATCTGGAGAAGCCATAAAAACCAAAGTTGAAATTACCTTTATTAGCAAAAATTTTAGGGCAAAAGCCCTTTCTTGCTTCTTTTACCTTTCTGGGTTCCTACAATCCCTTCAGCTTTGTCCTGGCACTTCCTTACTATCTTGTCAGATATTCAATAATTTTAATATTTTTAAAATATTTTATCCAGCACTTTTCATTATTTTCATCAGGAAGATTGGCCCAATGTGTAGAAAGCAGTGGAATTTTAAAAAGGAAACAAAAATGGAAATCAATGAAATAAAAAACTGATTCTTCAAAAAATCAATAAAATTGATAAACCTTTAGTCAAGCTAACACGGGAAAAAAAAAAGAGGATACAAACTACCAACATTAGGAGTGAAAGAGTGCTCATCACTCCCGATCCCACGGATTAAAGGGATATTGAAGGAATACTATGAATAAACTCTATCCTACAGATTTGAAAACTTAGATGAAAATTCCTTTAAGTATGTATCTCTTTGGAAGAAGTATGGATGATAGATAAGAGTTTGAGACTAAACCAGGAGAAAGAAACGTGGATATTTTTGCTCAATCTAGGTGAGAAATGAGGAAGACCTGATCAGGCATTTGCTGAAGGATAAGTACAAATTAAACCAGAGAAAGTGTTGAGGAAGTTTTGAAGAAGGAACCATCTATTCCAATGACTTTATACTTCAGTCATTCTCATCCGCTCACTCCCTTGATCATACATCACTGACTCAAAATCTCAAGTTTAGGGGCACCTGGTTTGCTTAGTCTGTTAAGTGTCCGCCTTTTGCTCAAGTCATGATCCCAGGGTCCTGGGATCAAGCCCCACATTGGGCTCCCTGCTCAACGCCTGTTTTCTCCCTCTCCCTCTCCCTTTCCCTGCTGCTCCCTCTGCTTGTGCTCTCTCTCTCTGGCAAATAAATAAATAAGATCTTAAAAAAAAAACACCAAAATCTCAATTTTAAGCAAATTTCTCTGACAACCAACTCCTATTTTTCCTTGTTAATTTCCTCTGTAACTTGACTTTTACAATTCTTTGATTTTTCTAATATAGACTAAAATCTCTAGGGGAAAACTTTTAATAACACTCATTCCAGGGTTTTGATACACTTGTCATTCATACAGTTAATATGTTTTTCCTTAATGTCTATGCAAAATTACTGCTGGCATCCATGAGTGGTTCCATTTTTATTAAGGGGCATCTGTGTATTGCTTTCATTGTTCTGCTAATTCTACATGCAAATGAGAATATACTACAAACCTTCATTCTGCTATATATTTTAGCCTAATATAAGTACACTAATCCCTTGTGGTTTTGACTGATTAGTAAATAAATGGCATATTAAAAATTATTTATCTCATGTATTTCATTGCTTATTTTTCTATAAGCAAAAATTAAGATAAGCTGGTCAATACTGTTAACAATTAATTCTAGTAAGTTTTATCTCCAATTAATAAAAATAGGGGATAAAAATGAAGACTTTATTCCATAAAATTATTTTCAACCCCAAACCAGATATTAGCATTTTTTAAAAAGATGCCTTTATAAATTTAAAGTACATAATTCAATACCAATTTCAAGCTGATATTCAAATCCCTTGGAGATAATTAATTTCAGAAAGGAATGTTTTTAAGTAGGAAATACAATTATACTGTCACATATAAAATATGATTTGAAAAAAATTACGGAGATAAAGTGGCCCACTAAATTGTAATTTAGTACTAATTATTCAATTTGTACCAATATTTTCCTTACATATCCTTCATGGCATCCCGCTCTATCCTCAGCATAAAAGGATTAGAATGTAAGTGTTTTTCTATGCTATCTCTTCTATTCTGTAGTCTTAGATTATGATCTCTGGGTAAATGGAATATTATCTATTAAAAATTTGCTGAGAGCAGATAAAAGGAATTTAAGAAGGATATTGAACAATTGACCTGCTCTTCATGAATGTTTTGAGGACTCAAAAAAAAAAAAAAAAAAACCAAACAACTCTGATCTTTATATTAGTAATATTTCTGAGGATTCCCTTCAGGTGATTTATGTAGAAATAAAAGTATCCAAAAGATTTTTCCCACTTTCCCAATTTTATGCTAATGGGAAAAGGACAATTTAATACAGTAAATGGTAAATAGGACTTCGAATCTTTTAAAGCAATGTGGTTTTCTAAAATAGGAATCTAACTTTCTCTGTCATGCCACATGGCTGGATTTGGGGGCATATACATTTATTCACACAATAGTATTTTAATATTAATATTTTGGTAGACAAAGTAATATAATTATCTTGTTTTTATGTGTATACTGTTATATTAAACATTTAGGGAAAATTCTGTTAGGTTTTTATATTTCTAAATTAATAAACTTTTAACCCCTTATATCAAGAATAGATTTCTGAGGTCTAATTCAAAATATTTTTTTGACTATGTATTTATCATATTTCACTTCAAGCAGCATTACATATAAGTTTGTGAACCTACTGATACTTTCATCCACTACAGTAATCCTTTGGCAGTTCAAGATTTAATGTGTATAATCTGATTCATTCTGAAGAAATATGACTCACTCCGGCATAGCAGTCTTGCAATTTACAATGTAAATACATTCTAATATTCTAGCGTTGGTTAATATAGTCAAATAGATGACATTTGTGTCATCATGGTATTCAGAAATGTGGGGATTATCATTTCGTGGTGTATCTCTCTCAAATGTCAAAAAGTACTATTTATCCAAATGCCTGCTGGGTGGTTTGCTGTCACCTTAAAATGAAAAAATGCACTCATCTCATTCCAAATCTGTTATCTTTTATGATCTTGTTTATTGTTAATAGCAATATAAATTTCCTAAATTGCAGTTTTATTCATTCTTCTCCTTCACACTATATTAAATCAGTCACTAAGTCCTATAGAATCCTGCACCAAAGTGTCATAACAATTGCCTTGTCCTGAAATTTTCTGTGACTCGATTTTCTTATCCCAAGTCTTGTTTGTATTGTTAACTAAAAACCTCTTTCTGGATATACCGTTTCTCCAACCACAGTGGAATTTACTGTATCCTGACCTCTATTCAATACTGATCATAAAATGAAAACAGGGGCCATGTGCCAACAAAAGTGATGGACTCCGGAAGTTGAAAAAGACAAGGACACTGGGTTTCCCTGAGAATCTCCAAAATGGGAACACAGCCCTTCCAACACCTTGAATTTTGCCCCACGGGACCTCTGTCAGATTTCTGACCTATAGAATTGTAAGATAACAAATTTGTATTGTCAAGGTATCCAATCTCATAAAATGTTCTTTGAAGATGTTAAGGGTATGACACACAAATTTCAATTAAACCAGAAAGCATCTCAGAAACTTAAAAGCATTGTCCTTCAGTTATCTCAGCAAAAGACAAAAATATTGGTGAACTTATCTAGGAAAGATTTGTCAAGGAGCTTCTGTCTAATTAGTAGACTCTATGACATACACGGGAGATCCAAAAGACTTTTGAGAATTTTATACCAGCAGAGACATTGCCAGCTTGGATCTAAAGGCACAGAGAAATTTCAGACCCTGAAAATTTTACAGGCAGCAAACAGGCTGATAAAAATACTCAGCAGCAAACATGTGCTACCTTTTAGGAAGAGGAAGGATAACTCTGAGGACAAAGCCCAGAAAGTAGAGCAGAGCTATTAGCTGAAAGGGCAGAACAAGGAACCAAACAGTATGATTCTCAAGCCTTGAAAACTAATGGTGTTTGCCTGTCAGGATTTCAAAATTGCTTGGAACTAATGACTCCTTTTTCCTTCTAATGTTCTCCCCTTTGGAACCAGACTATCTGCAAATGTTATATTATGCCTGCGCCATCACTGTATTTAGGGAACACAGAACTTGTTTTTTAGTTACACATGTTCACAAATGGAAAGGATCTGTGCACCAATGTAGATTACACCCAGAGTCTCACCAATATCTGATCTAAATTATTTGGATAATGAGAATTGGTACTTCTGTGTTGAAGATATTTAGATGCAGTTTTGGATTTGAGTTGATCTTTTAATGGATTGAGATTTTTAGAGACTTGGGAATAGGGTGGATATATTTTGCATTTGGGTTAGACACAATCTTTGGGGATCCAAGGGAGGACTATGCAGGAAGAATAGTGTCCCCCAAAGATGTCTACATCCTAATCTGTGGAACCCGTGAATATGTTACCTTACATGGAAAACATGAACTGTTCAGATGTGATTAACGATATAAACTTTAAAATGGGAGATTATCCTGGATTATCCAAGTGGGCTTAATCTAATAGTACAAGTCTTCAAAAGTGGAGAAATTTTCCTGACTGAGTGAGAGAGATAAGACAGAAGAAGCAAAAGGAGACATTCTAAAGGCGAAAGGGACTCAACATGCTATTGTTGGCTTTGAAGTTGAAGTTAACATACCACAGCTAAGGAATGCAGGTGTCTTCTGGAAACTGGAATTGGACCTCAAATGACAGGCATAAAGGAAATTGATTTCAGTCCTACAATTGCAAAAAAATTTAATTCTGCCAACAACTTGAATGAGCAAGGCAATGGAGTCTGTAGGAAAAAAAATGCAGCCTAGTCAGCACCTTGGATTTAGCCTGGTAAGACCCACACAAAATTCTGATCTAATACATTCTTGTTTTAAGGCACAAAATTGGTGGCAAAATGTTACAGTAGCAAAAGGAAAGCTATTACACTGACAATATCAGATAATTCCAATACAACCTTGTACAATTTTTTTATGTCTATATCAGTAGCATGCCACTAAGTTCCTTCATAATATTCCAGGATGATAGATATTATATATTGTGTTGACTTTTTATTGATATATAACAGGCTACTACAAATTTAGTGGTTTTGGGGCACCTGGGTGGCACAGCGGTTAAGCGTCTGCCTTCGGCTCAGGGTGTGATCCAGGCGTTCTGGGATCGAGCCCCACATCAGGCTCCTCCACTATGAGCCTGCTTCTTCCTCTCCCACTCCCCCTGCTTGTGTTCCCTCTCTCGCTGGCTGTCTCTATCTCTGTCGAATAAATAAATAAAATATTAAAAAAAAATTTAGTGGTTTAAAGCAACATCCATTTATTAGGTCACATTCTGTAGGTCAGAAGTTTGGGACAGATGTGGTTCACTTCCCTGTTCAGGATTTTCGGGACTAAAGTCAAGATGTTGGCTGGACAGTGTTAACAATTAGGCTTGATTAACGAAGAATCTGCATCTAAGCTTACTCAGTTGGTTAGCAGAATCCAGGTCCTTGCAGCTTGTAGAGCTGAGCGCCTTATCTTTTTGCAGGATATCAGCCAGGCGTTGCTCTCAGTTGCTAGAGTTCACCCATCCTTCTCTGCCATAGGGCCCCCTCCATGCTCAAATCCAGAAATGGAGTTCTTTTTCATTGCATCTCTGTCACCCAGTCTCTTCCACTAGGAAGTGGAATAGGAATAGTCTAGTGACTAGGAATAGTCCCTTCCACCTTTTAAGTCTCAGCTGATTAGTTTAGGCCCACCGAGGAAATCTCCCTGTTTAAAGTCACCTAAATTGGGAACTTATTTTTAGCTCAAATTCCTTTCTAGAAACACCCAGATCAGTGTGTTATTGAATAACTGAGAGAAGGTATATATACTACAAGGGACAGGAATCTTGGGATCCTTTTAGAATTCTGTATACACTGTAAAGTCTACAAAGGTAAATTTTTAGAAATGTTTTAGTTCCTCTTGTAGGAATTGCTCTTCTATTTATGTTTCAGATTTCAGAGATAAGCCTATAGCAAGGGTCTTTATGTTTGGTGCAAGGGTCTCGATTATCACCCATCTAAAATTGTGTAAAATTTTAATAGTTGTGTTAAAAATGAGTATGCATTCACCGTACTGCACATAAAATTTTGAGTATATGCTGACGGGTTATAAGTTCTAGATGTCATTTGCACTCAACAAATAAGAAACACTTAGGTTCTGCTGATTTAAATGGCAGAAGAATCAGGCAAAAATCACTCTGTGATGGGGGCGCCTGGGTGGCACAGCGGTTAAGCGTCTGCCTTCGGCTCAGGGCATGATCCCAGCGTTATGGGATCGAGCCCCACATCAGGCTCCTCCACTGGGAGCCTGCTTCTTCCTCTCCCACTCCCCCTGCTTGTGTTCCCTCTCTCGCTGGCAGTCTCTGTTAAATAAATAAAATCTTTAAAAAAAATCACTCTGTGATGGATATAAATGATAGATACTGATGCACAATTACTGGTCTCTAAAATCTTATTTCTCCTGAAGACAAGTGACTCTTAACAATTTAATAAAAATTTAGGCTGATAACGTTTTGTTCTTGGGCTGCCCTCCATGCAGATAAAGGTGTGTAACCAGAAAATAAACAGCCAGAGAGTCAGCATGTTGTCAGAGGCTCTTTGGTTCTCTAACAGGTAATGCAGTCAGTAGTAATGATGTCAGCATTTGGACCTGGCGCAGGAGACGATTTTCATCCCTATGCGTTAGCCTGACACAACCTGGCTATCTGAAAGAAGATTCTCCTCATGGAAGCAGTCTTAAAATGGCTCCACATAATATGCAGACCCTGAAAAAAAATTCCTCTGGGCTAAATAGTGTTTTAATCTGTTGACAGCATTTTAATTTTCTCTTTCTGAAGAACCTCTAAAGGAGGCCCTGTGGAGAGAGAAAGCGGGTCAAGAGGAAATTAAAAGTGAAGATCCTGCTTTCTCACAACTAGGATAAATCTGTTAATTAAGCCAACCCAGTAAAATGTAGGCAATTTTTAATTTACAAACTGCTGAAAGCTTGCTATCAAATAAATTGATTAGCAGTACTCATAATCAAATCTCTGGATTAGTAGTTAATTTGTGGAATCAATTAATAGGAGCATTTATCAAATAATATTGCCTCCAGAGAATAACAAATTCATTGCCCTGTGTTCCTGGAGATAAGAAACCCTGGACTCTGGGATGTCCAATGATTCCTGGGGATATGACTCTTACGTGAGTTTGTTCTTTTCTTGGTTTAAATTTTCCTTTTTATAAGCATAATATTAATGGATGACGTGTAAAATTATTTACAGCTAGAATATTTTTCACATTAATTTATAAGTGTTCTGTTGGACTGTTTGTCCTAGATATTTATAATTAATTCTCTGATGGCTGGATAAATATTTTTCCAAATTAATAAAATTACAAGTGGCCCAAGACTCAATTATCTGTGGTTGACATTCAAATGAAATAGATTCTTCTAATTTAGAATTTGGGTTTTCCTGAGGCTTATTTTTTTCTGAACATAAAAGTTTTATCCAAATAGTTAAACTATGTAATATACTATCTTAGTCTTTAGGACTTTCAAAATAAATATTGGGTATGATAATGAAGGATCTAATTCCATCTAGTACATATACTTACAAAGTTTTTTTTTTTTAACATATTTTGTAAATCAGTCAGTTCCTTAAAACAGATTATCATGCCAACTAACCCCACATTGTGACATTTGATTATACATTAAGAGAGAAGACAGAGCACTATTACTAGATTGATGAGGAAAATATAACTAAATAAATAATTATTTAACCTTTACTTTTAAAATTTCAGAATTTGTTTAATTTATACTCTCTTTTCTAAAATGAAAATACATCACATCAGTATATTTTTTATTATTCAGTTCTTTTCTGCAAAGATAATTTCAAGCAGTGCCTGGTAAAAGGATCAGTTATACTTTATTACTCTTGGACTAAGATTTTGAAAATCTTTTTTAATGTGTTATGAAGCAACTTAAGCAATATGATATTTCTGTTTAAAGCCAACTTTTCCTTTCATTGGAAATATAATTTCATAGTATCATGTCTGAAAATTCTTACCACAGTTTTAGTTTTCTTTATTGTGTACATAAATATCCCAGACTATTGCAAAATTGTGACTGTTTGATAAGCCAAAAGAGATGAGCTTTCCAAAACATTGACTCTTTAGTCATGTTAGAAGTTGGAGGAGGGACAGGAAAGTATCTTCCCAAATGAGAAGGCACTTTGAGACTGAAAAACGAAGTAAGTCCCCTGCATACCATTTATGGAAACATTTATCCAGGGTAATTTACCAATGGGGGATTGATATTTTTGTATTGGTATTACCAGCTATGGGTATAATGGTGAGGTCTAAGGGTAGTTATCTAATGTGGCATCATCTGTGCACCAGAGGATCTCTACTAGTCATCTAAAGCGATATCTGCTGTGTGCCACTGTAGGGAGGATCAGAATAAGTCTTTCTGTATTTTGTCAGAGTTAACATTAACCTCTATGAGACCTGGAATATGTAGCCCCAAGGGAGGTCATTGTGTGGACATGAATGAGATGGAGGCCCAAGATGGAGTCAGTGTTGTCAACAGTCCTACAAGTCGTCAGGTCATCAATTCATTCTGCCTAAACAGTCTTTGGTCTCATATTCAAACATGGTGATGGTTCAAAATGACCAATAAGAAAGTTACAACAGAATAGGAACAGAAGGACCTGATTACCTAAAGTCAGGTTCTGCTAATTTTTAGGGAAAGTTATATTAACAGAGACCTCTCTATTATATTTCCACATGTTATATAGATCATATGAACTTTCTCAATTTAAATGAAAATATTTATTAAAAACCAAGCATTGATTTTTACTCCCAGCCAAGCTAGAGCAACAGGGACTGACTTTACCCTCCTACCTGAAACAAACAAATAAACCCACAAAATATGTGAGTATAGTTTTTAAGCCTATGCACATCAGGGAATTAAAGATAGTGATACTTAAGAGACAGGAGGCATGAAGTGAGTCCTACTATGGTTGTACTAGCTTACTGCCTAGAGAAAATTTCCACCTGGGGCAACAACAGGGGAACCTAAGAGATATGAGTTGAGGAGCTAAAGCTGAAGGTCCTGAGAATCCAAAAAGGCTTGAGTTTGTAAGACAGAGTATAAAGAGTGAGCTACACAGATAGAGGACTCTGGGAATCTGCAGAGCAACCACCTGGAGTCTTTGGCTGAGTAGTAATACATCTATGGGTTTGAGGAAACTACCACCCAAGGAAAGACCCACTCACAATCATTAAAGGAAAAGTCTGCAGAACCAACAGAGAGCTAGAAAAAATACCACTTCCCACAAGTCAAATTGGAAAGACCTACAGAGCATCGGGTAGAGTACTCAGAAGTGTCATGCCCTAGTAATAAGGAAAATTAGTACTCAACTACATGCTGCTCTTATTTCACCTCGTAGTGCTTAAAAACAAGACCTGAAAGGACCAAACTGTTTCCAAGTAAATTAACTGAATGCTAGAATGAAGTTTAGGAGCATTTATTAGAGTAAAAATAATCCAGTATCAACAGTTTTCTATTGCCAAGCATTCAGTCAAAAATTATCGGGAACGCACCCAGGTCTCATTCCATCAAGTGCCCTCCTTAATGCTCATCCCCCAATTACCTGATCCCCCCATCTACCTTCCCTCCAGCAACCCTCAGTTTCTTCCTTACAGTTAAGAGTCTCCTATCTTGCCTCCCTCTCATTTTTATCTTATTTTATTTTTCCTTCCCTTCCCCTATGTTTATCTGTTTTGGTTCTTGAAATCCACATATGAGTTAAATCATATGGTCTTTGTCGTTCTCTGACGGACTTATTTTGCTGAGCATAATAACCTCTAGTTCCTTCCATGTGCTTGCTAATGGAAAGATTTCGTTCTTTTTTGATGGTGGAACAGTATTCCATTGTATCTATATACCGTATCTTCTTTATCCAGTCATCTGTCGATAGATATCTGGGCTCTTTTCATATTTTGGCTATTGTGGACATTGCTGCTATAAACATTGGGGTGCAGGTGCCCCTTTGGATCACTACAGTTGTATCTGTGAGGTAAATACCCAGTAGTGCAATTGCTGGGTTGTAGGATAGTTCTATTATCAACTTTTTGAGGAACCTCCATACTGTTTTCCAGACTGGCTGCACCAGTTTGCATTCCCACCAACAGTGTAAGAGGGTGTTATATGCAACTAACGAATCACTAAATTTTACCCCTGAAGCTAACAATATACTATATGTTAATTAATGTGAATTTAAGTAAAATTAGAAAAAGAAACCATTTTTAGTGTCCTAAAAACAATATGCTTTAGGCAGGTAACTATCATTATCTCTACTATTTTCTTCATTTACATTTGTTAATTTTTCATTTAAAGAAACAATGTTGCATAATAGAAAAACATGTAAAAATCCCTCCAAAATACTTGTTCAAATCCCCCAAAATACTTCTTATAACATTTATGATCTTTATGAAAGATTGAATAACTTGTGTTGCAGTCTCTGCATGCAAAATTAGAGCTAAATATTTACTCCATTGATTTGTTAAGATGAAAAGACACTGCACCTGTTACATACTGTACACAAGATAAATTATTACTTTATTATCATCAAAAAGATTATCATGAACTCAAATAAGCAAGAAAATGCAAACCATAGGGAGGAGAAGAACCACTCAATTGGAACAGACCCAGAAATGACACAAACGATGGGATTAGTAGACAAAGACATATGAAAAGTTATTATAAATGCATGCTATTTGCTTAAGAAGCTAGAGGAAAAATTTAAAAACTAAAGAGAAGAAAGAAGATTTTTAAAAAAGGACCCAAATCCAACTTCCAGTTACGAAAACTACAATATCTGAGAGAAAAATAATTTTTTGACATACTGACAGCAGATAAGATAGTGCAGAAAAAACAAAAAGTTTAGTGAACCTGAACACATATGAAAAGTCACTATCCAAGACAAAACAGTGAAAAAAAACAGAATGTGAAAAAAAGTGAATAGAGTATCAGTGAGCTGGTGGCAATATCAAGCAGTCTAATGTACACGTAATAGGACTCCCTTAAAATGGGGGCAAGGCAAAAAAAGAAAAAAAAAAAGAAAAAGTGGGGTGACAAAAAAAAAAAATAAGTGAAAAACTTATGGCAGATGTTTTCCCCAAAATTTGATAAAAACTATAAACCCACAAATAAAGAAGCTCAACAAACCCCAAGTACAAGAAACAGGAAAGAATCTACATAAGGTACATTGTAAGCAAAATGCTTAAAATCAGAGAAAAAGATGTCATATTAATAAAAGTTGAAGAAAAAGTATATATTACATTCAGAGAACACAGATTAGGGTGACAACAGTGTTTTGTCAGGAAAACAAAAAGGTGAATAGAAGATATTGGAGTAACATCTTTAAACAGCTGAAAGGACTCTGTCAATTCATAATTTTATTACATGAGGAAATACTTTTCAAAATGAAGATCAAAATGCCAATGACGGTTTTCAAAGTGCTGGAACAAACAATCCTAAAATTTGTGTGGAACCAGAAAAGACCCTGAATCACCAAAGAAATGTTAAAAAAAAAAAAAAAAAAAAAAAGCTGGGGGCATCACAATGCCGGATTTCAAGCTGTACTACAAAGCTGTGATCACCAAGACAGCATTGTACTGGCACAAAAACAGACATATAGACCAATGGAACAGAATAGAGAACCCAGAAATGGACCCTCGGCTCTTTGGGCAACTGATCTTTGATAAAGCAGGAAAAAACATCCAGTGGTAAAAAGACAATCTCTTCAATAAACAGTGCTGGGAAAATTGGACAGCTATATGCAAAAGAATGAAACTTGACCACTCTCTCACACCAAACAAAGAGATAAATTCCAAATGGATGAGAGACCTTGATGTGAGACAGGAATCCATCAAAATCATAGAGGAGAACAAAGGCTGTAACCTCGTCGACATCGGCCACAGCAACTTCTTTCAAGACCCATCTCCAAAGGCAAGGGAAACAAAAGCAAAAATGAACTTTTGGAACTTCATCAAGATAAAAAGCTTCTGCACAGCCAAGGAAACAGTCAACAAAACAAAGAAGCAACCCACAGAATGGGAGAAGATATTTGCAAATGACACTACAGATAAAAGGCTGGTATCCAAGATAGTTAAAGAACTTCTCAAACTCAATACCCAAGAAACAAATAATCAAATAAAAAAATGGGCAGAAGATATGAACAGACACTTTACCAATGGAGACATACAAATGGCTAACAGACACATGAAAAAATGTTCACCATCATTAGCCATCAGGGAAATTCAAATCAAAACCACCTTGAGATACCACCTTACACCAGTTAGAATGGCAAAAATTGACAAGGGAAGAAACAGCAAACGTTGGAGAGGATGTGGAGAAAGGGGATCCCTCCTACATTGTTGGTGGGAATTCAAGTTGGTACAACCACTCTGGAAAACAGTGTGGAAGTCCCTCAAAAAGTTAAAAATAGATATCACTTCTCGGCGTTATGGCTAAGATCAAGTGTAAAAAGTTAAAAATAGAGTTACCCTATGACCCAGCAATTGCACTACTGGGTATTTACCCCAAAGATACAGACGTAATGAAGAGAAGGGCCATATGCACCCCAATGTTCATAGCAGCATTGTCCACAATAGCTAAATCATGGAAGGAGCCGAGATGCCCTTCAACAGATGACTGAATTAAGAAGATGTGGTCCATATATACAATGGACTTTACTCAGCCATCAGAAAGAATGATTACCCAACATTTGCATCAACATGGATGGGACTGGAGGAAATCATGCTAAGTGAAATAAGTCAAGCAGAGAAAGACAATTATCATACGGTTTCACTCATTTGTGGAACATAAGGAATAGCAGGGAGATGGGTAGGAGAAGGAAGGGAATAATGAAGGGGGGGTAAACAGAAGGGGAAATGAACCACGAGAGACTATGGACTCTGGGAAACAAACTGAGGGTTTTAGAGGGGAGAGGGGATGGGCTAGCCCAGTGATGGGTATTAAGGAGGGCACGTATTGCATGGAGTACTGGGTGTTATACACAATGAATCATGGAACACTACACCAAAAAGTAATGATGTACTGTATGGTGAATAACATATCATAATTTAAAAAATGAAGATAAAATAAATACTTCTCACACATACAAATGCTGAAGAAATTTTACACTAGTAGACCTGCATTATTTTAAAAACGAAAAAAAATGTTTATCAAAGAGCTTTAGGCTGCAAAAAAAATATCATGTTGATGATATAAACAGTGATTATCAGATTAGATGAAAAAGGAAAACCCAACTATATGATGCATGTTAGAATGCCCCGTTAAATAGAGAGAAACAAATAGGTTAATTTTAAATCAAAAGTTGTGAAGGGACTGAGATGGTACTATATTTGCAAAATTATATACCAGGTGGATGAAAGATGATAGATGGATAAATAGATAGATGATAGATAGACAGATAGATGATAGATGCTAGACAGATAGATACTGGCAGAAACTGTAGGTATCTGAATCAGACAATAGAGCTTTATTAAACTGACCCTCCATGCCTAGTACCATGAAGGTGATATGATGAGAGCCAGAGGAATAATCTTACTTGTGTGGTGGAATTTAACTATAGGGAATAACAGATAATGCAAATATGACTCTCTCAGATAAAAGGGCAACTGTTCACACCTTTCCCTTCTGATAAACCAAAAAAGCCTTTGCTTCCTAATATAAACAAATTCTCTTCTAGAAGAGAAAGGGGGAGGATCCTGGGTTCTTATCCATTGTAATTTAAAGAAGTGCTTCTAAGGGGAAGATAAGACGCTCATCTTCTAAGTTTACAATACAGAGTTTTATCCCTTTTTGAAATATATGACAGAGGGAAATACGTCCCTGCATCCCTATGGGAAGTTATTTTCAAAACTTGTCCCTTAACCCAGTAACCTAGAATGTAAACTTTTGATTACAAGGGAGATAAGGGAGGAGGTGTATGTGTGTGTCTGTGTGAGTCTGTGTGTTTTGGGGGTGGGTGGGTTTCTTTGTTTTTTGATCTTCTGAATGGGAGCAAATGTCTCCACCATGAAGAAAGCAAATGGCTACAGGTTTAATACAAATGCCCTGTGAAGAGCAAATATTTCTGGGGAAAGGAAAGAAAACAGGCTTTACTATAGCATATGAATTTCCATGGCTTAGGAATACTGAAAACTACAAGGAAATTTTGATTTCCCACAACTAAAAGAAAAATTATACACACACACACACACACACACACACACGCACACTGTTTAAGAGTTATCAGTGATCAAAATAGCTGGAGTGGCTATTTTAGTTTTATACAACATAATTTCAGAGCAAAAAATTGTATTAATAATATAGAGAGTCATTTCCTAATTATAGAGGGATTCTTTCATCTAGAAGCCATCATAATCCTAAATATGTAAACATATAACAGAATATCTTCAAAATGCACAAAGCAAAACTGACAGAACTGGAGGGAGAAATAGATGAAACTCTGATTATAGTCAGAGATTTCCACACCACCTCAATAATTGAAAGAAAACATAAACAGAAAATTAAGATATAGAAGATTTGAACCATGCTTAATTGGTTCAAACTTAATTGGTCTTTGTGTAAACTTTCCCTGAAACAGAATATACAATCTTTTTAAGCAGACACAGGACATTTATCAAGGCAGACCATATGTTAGGCCACTAGCAAAGACTCAATAATTTCAAAGCATTCAAATTATACAAATTAATTCTCTAAGTAAAACCAGGACCAATAATAAAATTGATAATGGAAAGATCTCTGGAACTACTCAAATATTTGGAAACAACACATTTCTAAATAGACATGGGTCAAAAAGAAATTAAAATTAAAAAAAACTTCGCACTGAATGAAAATGAAAACAACATAGCAACGTTTGTAAGATTCAGCTTCAGCTGGATAGCACTGCACGTCCATATTGGTGGAAAATTCCTTAAAAGAGACCAACCAGCAAAGCTCACTCAAGAAGAGATAGATAGCTTGAATCACCCTAAATTTGTTAAAATTGATTTTGTAGTTAAAAACTTCCCCAAAATGGAAAATCAAGGTGCAGACAACTTGATTGGGCAATTTCCTCCCGTTGTTAAGGGTGAATTGTCTGTGCTCCTAGCTAGGGACAAAATTCTCTGCCAGTGCACTAGATACCCCCTTTCAATACATCAAGGGAAACTTGTCATTAAGACTCCTCTGTTCTATGCATCACAAATGCTCCTATTTTACTAGGTCATTCTTTGTAGAACACAGACATACTATTGTTTATCTCTATTTTTTTTTAAATATTTATTTATTTATTTTAGAGGGGGAGGGATAGACAGAGAGAGAGAAGGAGAATCCCAAGCAGACACCCAGCTGAGGGCAGAGCCTGATGCAGGGCTCCATCCCAGGACTCTGAGGTCATGATCTGAGCCGAAATCCAGAGTCAGACGCTTAACCTACTGAGCCACCCAGGTGCCCCTGTTTGTCTCTACTTTAAATAAAAATCTTCACATCCTTTTCTCCTGACAGCCCAGGCCCACTGCTTTCCTTCCCTTCACAGAAAACCTTGCAACCGTCTGTAACGGTGTTGTACCATAGAACTTTATGTGATGATGGAAATCAAGGAATTAGATTCCATTTTATTTCTACAGATTGAACATAGAAAAATGTCTGACAATAACAAATGTTAGTGACAACATGGCATAATTTGAATATTTTTAACATGTTGGTAGCTGTGTAAATCCATACAAGGCTTTGGAGAAAGTGAAGAGTAACATTTAGCAGATGTGCTATTTTCCTTGGCTTCACCATTAGAATGTAAGTAAGCCTGGCTCTCAGCTGCCAGCATCTCCATGTTTTTATCTGAGTCTTTTCTCTGCTCACACTTACCCCAGGCCTGCATAGTACGCATGCCCGGCAGGCCGGAAGCACTGGAGAATTAATGGCTCCAGGAGCAGCCCTCAACCAGCAACCTCACACTTAAGGCTGGGTAGCTCTGAGATCCAACCCCACCCTACACCAGCTATCATAGCTTCTCAGCGGAATTAAGCACCAGTTGCCTACAATGGTAAACTTGCTTAAAAATTCATGCTTTACTGGCTGCCTTCTTTTTCTTATTTCAATTCTTTCTGAGATCACTTCCCAGATAAACTACTTGCAATTGATTCCTTGTCTTCATGGTCTGCTTTTTAGGAACACAAATTATGATAGGCTTTTTCAGGGAAATATGAAGATGTGCGTATCCACGAATCAGAAACTGCACCCCTAGGAATTTGCCTTGAAAGAGCTACTGCATGTGTGCAAGAGGAGACATTTACAAAATGTCCAGAGCACCCCTCTTTGTATCAGCAAACAACTGCAGACAAAGAAAGGATCATGAATTAGTACCTTCATACAATGTAATACTACCTACCAGTAAAAATTAATGGATTACAAATTAAATACCATGAAGTAAAAATCTCAAAATGTTCAGAGAAAAAAAAAGTATTTTAAAGAATAAATGCATTTTTATGACTCTCTTTTTATGAGGTGAAAAACATGCAAATAAAAAAGTGTTTACGAATACTAACGTGATAATACTAAATATTACTGTACATAGTAAGATAATAACACTGTAAGGACAAACGAAAGAATAAAATATGCAAAATTTAGGATAATGGCTACCTCTGAGGAAGGAGGGAAGTGGATTGGAATAGGGCATAAAGTATCTTCAAAGATGATGATTATAATCTTTTAACTTAAAATGGATGGTAAGTGTATTGTTGGTCATTATTATTCTCAAATTATACGAATTTTATAAATAATATTTTGTGTTGACTTAATATTGAGATTAGAAAACTTTTAAAAGCAAAACTTTATAATTCAGACAACAGTTAATTTCCCAACTGCTTCCTCCAATTCTTGCATTATTTGGCTCAATAAAAGGAATATTAGGAAAAATGGTCTAGTTCACTAGTTTATGTCATGTGCCTCCCCCTGGGCTTGGGATGGAAAGTTATCTCAAATATGGAGTTACCGTATTTTGACAAAATGAAATTAGGAAAGAGGTGTGATAAAAGGAGCCTTGAGCGAAGCTGTATGACCAAATTATGAACAGCAGCATCCATCAACAAGTATTCACAATATTCTGTTTTTGAGGTGTTGAGCTTACAGATGTCAGATTAAAACACTTAAGAAAAACTACTTTTTGCTTGTAAGGGTGAGAAATCTTTTTCTATTCGTTTCTCCGTTGGTAGAGAATTAAGCCTAGAGAAGACAAACATCCTTCACATTGCCCTCAACAAGAATCAGCAAAATACTCTTCAGAATGCTTTGGTCGTATGTGGAGCGTTTTACTATTTCCAAAACATTTAGCATCTGTTATTTTACTTAAATTTCGTTGCAACCATAAGCTCAAGGAGTAAAGGCTTTTTTTTTTTTTTTTTATCGATGACGATGACTTGAAAATCAGCAAAACACATGAAGTGTGGAAAGAGCAAACCAAGAGGTAGGGAAAATACCATCTTCTTTCCACAGCAGTAGGAAAAAAATAGCATAGCAGTCGCATCACTGGACACTCCATATGCAGTTAACTTACTACGTACATTTACTGAATTGTTCACACGAAGACGAATCACAGCTGACTACAAACTTGTAGGGTGCCTTAGCAAAATATATATATATATATGTATCAATTGTGAAATTATATCACAATAGTATTAGTTAATACCGCCATCACCTCACATAATTACAATTATGTATGTATGTAGATTTAAAATTTACCCTCTTAGCAACTTTCGGTATTTAATATGGTACTGCTAACTACAGTCACCAGACCATACACTGGATAGTTTATTCATCTTACAACTGGAAATGTGTACATTTTGACCAACATCACCCCATTTCCTCCACCACCAGCCTCTGGGAACCACCATTTTACTCTGTTTCTGTTAGAAAAAAAAGAAAAAAACACACACATATAAGTGAGATGATCCAGTATTTCTCTGTTTTCTGTCTGACTTATTTCACTTAGCAAAATGCCTTTAATTTCCATTGATAGTGTTGCAAATGGCAGGATTTCCTTCTTTTTTATGGCTGAATAATATTCCTTTGTGTATGTATACTATATCTTTATCCGTTCATCCATAGAAGACACTTAAGTTGTTTCTGTGCCTTGACTACCATGAATTATGCTGCAATTAACATGGGGGGCAAACAGCTCTTCAAAATTCTGCTGCCATTTCCTTTGGATATATACCCAGAAGTGGAATTGATGGATCAAGTAATAGTTCTATTTTTATTTTTTTGAGGAACCTCTCTTGTTTCCCATAGTGGCTGAACAATTTATATCCCCACCAACAGTGCACAAGGTTCCCTTTTCCTCACATCCTCATCAAACATATCTCGTGTGTTTTTGGTGATAACCCTTCTAACAAGTGTGCGGTGATAGTTCACTGTGGCTTTGATTTGCATTTTCATGATGATTAGTGGTATTGAGTATCTTTTCGTGCACCTGTAGACTATTTGTATATCTTCTCTGGAAAAAAAATGCCTATTCAAGTAATCCTCCCATTTTCTAATTGGATTGCTTGATTTTCTGCTATTGAGTTGTATGAGTTCCTTATATATTTTGAATATTGCCCCCATCAGATATATGGTTTGAAAATATTTTCTCCCATTACGTAAGTTGCCTTTTCATTTTGTTGATTGTTTCTTTTGCTGTGTAGAAGATTTTCATTAGATGTATTTATTTACTTTTGCTGTAGTAACTTGTGCCTTTGGTGTCATATCTAAAAAATCATTGCCATGACTAATGTCAAATAGTTTTCTCCTCTATGTTTCTTCTAGGAATTTTAAAATTCCAGATATTACATTTAAGTTTTTAATCCATCTAAAGTTAAATTTTGTGAATATGGTGAGATAGCAGTCCTATTTCATCCTTTACTGTGAATATCCAGTTTTTCCAGAACCATTTATTGAAGAGACTATCCTTTTCCCATTGTGTGTACTTGGCTCCCTTTTCAAATATTAATTGAACATATATGGAGTGTTTATTTCTGGGCTCTTGATTCTATTGTATAGGTCTATATGTTTGTTTCTATGCCAGTGCCATACTGTTGTAATTACTATAGATTTATAGTATATTTTGAAATCAGGAAGTGTTATACATCCAGCTTCGTTCTTCTTTCTCAAAATTCTTCTGGCTGTCCAAGGTCTTTTGTTCCACACAAATTTTAGGGTTTTTTCTTTCTATTTCTGTGAAAAATGCCATTGCAATTTTGATAAGGATAACATTGAATCTATATTTGGTTTTGGGTAATAAATACATTTTAGCAATGTTAATTCTTCCAATCCATTAACATGGGATACCTTTCCATTTGTTTGTGTCTTCTTCAATTTCTTTTACCAAAGTCTTGTAGTTTTCATCATATAGATCGTTCATTTCTTTAATAAAATTTATTCTGAAGAATTTTGTTATTTTTGATGCTATTGTGAATGAGATAGTTTTCTTTATTTCCTTTTCAGACGTTTCAATGCTAGTGTATAGAACACTGTATGTTTGTTGATTTTATATCTTGCAATTTCACTGAATTGTTGGTGAGTTCCAACTGTTTTTGGTTGACCCTGTAGAATTTTTTATGTATAAAATCATATTGTCTACAAATAATGACAATTTTACTTCTTTCTTTCTGATCTGGGTGGGTTTTATTTCTTTATTTTGCCTGATTACTTTAGCTAGTTCCTCAGTACTATGCTGAGTAAGAGTAGTGAGTGGATATCCTTTTCTTGTTCCTGATCTAAAGGAAAAGATTTTAACCTTTCATTCATGAGCATATCAGCTGTGCGTTTGTTGTATACAGCCTTTATTATGTTGAAATATATTCCTTTCTATCCCCAATTTGTTGAAGGGCTTTTGCATAAAGATTTGATATTTTGTCAAATGCTTTTCCTTCATCTATTGAGATGATTGTATGATTTTTATATTTTATTCTAGTAATGTAGTATATCACATTTGCATATGTTGAACCATCTTGGCTTTCCAAGCATAAATCCCACTTGACCTGGTGTATGATCCTTTTAACATGCTGTCTAATTCAGTTTGCTAATATTTTGCTGAAAACTTTTGCATCTGTATTCATCAGGGCTATTGTCCTGTCGTTTACTTTTCTTATAGTGTCCTTATCTGGCTTTAGTGTTGGGATAATGCTAATTTGTAAAATGAATTTTGAAGTGTTTTCTCATGTTCAACTTTTTAGAAGAATTTATGTTAATTCTTTACATTTTTGATAGAATTCACCAGTGAAAAACCATCTGGTCCTGGGCTTTACTTTGTTTGGAGGCTTTTTATTCTGATTTAATCTCCTTATTCATTTTGGTCTATTCACATTTTCAATTTCTTCATGAGTCAGTCCTGGTAGGTTGTAGGTTTCTGGAAATTTTTCCATTTCTTGTAGGTTGTCCAACTTATTGGCATTTATTTGTTCAGAGTAGTCTCTTATGATCTTTTGTGTTTTTGTTAGTTGTAATAACTCTTCTTTTATTTCTGATTTTTGTTCTGAGTCTTCCCTTTTTCTTTGTTAGCTTGGCTAAAGGTCAGTCAATTTTATTTATCTTTTCAAAAAAAAAAAACAACCTCTAAGTTTCATCTATCTTTTCTATTTTTTTTTTCTGGTCTCTATTTCATTTGTTTTTCTTCTGATCTTTGTTATTTCCTTCCTTCTGCTAAATTTCAGATTACTTTGCCTTTTTCTCTTCAGATTTTTTTAATGTAGTTGTTTATTGCTATAAAATTCCCCATTAGAATACTTTTGTGAATTCCATAAATTCTGGTATGTTGTGTTTTCACTCATTTGTTTTAAGATATGTTCTGATTGTCCTTTTTATTTCTTTTTAGACCCCTTGGTTGTTCAGGAGTATATTTAATTTCCACATATTTATGAATTTTTCATGTTTCCTCCTGTTATTTGATTTCTAGTGTCATATTTTTATTTATCTCTTGTGACAGCTTTTGAGTTAGAGGCTATTTTGTCCGATATAAATGTAGCTATCCCTGCTTTTTGGTTTTCACTTGCATGGAATGTCTTTTTCTATCCTTTCACTTTGAGCCTACATGTGTCCTTAGTTGAAGGTAATCTCCCGTAGGCAGCATATAGTTGGGTCTTTTTTTTTTTTTAATCCATTCAGCCATTCTGTGTCTTTGGATAATTCAACCATTTACATTTAGAGCAATTATTGATAGGTAAAGACTTACTAGTGCTATCTTATTAATTGTTTTCTGGCTGTTTTGTAGTTCCCTTATTCCTTTTTTCTCTTCCTGCCTCCCTTTGTGAACGGATGATTTTCCATAACAGTATTTTTTTTATTCCCTTCTCTTTGTCTTCTGTGTATCTACTACAAGTTTTTGCTTTGTGGTTACCGTGAAGTGAAAAGAGTAATTTTAAGTGATTAATAACTTAACAATGACCATAAATTGGAGCAATGAAAGAAAAGATTGTCTAAAAATGATGAAAACAACTCAAAACATAATTGAAGATATAGAAAAACAAGTAAACCACTTGGGTTGATTATGGTTTTGAATGCTGTGGTATCCTCACCCTTGGAGTCTGTTCAAAAGGTCATAGAGAGCAATGTAAGATTCTCGATTTTAGATTTTAAATAGCTGCTGTATACACACAATTTTCAAGTGTTTCCTACATAATTTTTTCTCTGGAGAAATTCATCTAAAAAATTTCTTTTCATCTGGAATACTTAAGAAAGATAAAAGTGCACACTGACATAACTAATAAGCCACTCACTACTCATACAAATCTATTGCTTGGACAGTCAGGATATCAGATAGTATAAAGTTGTTTTATGGAGGATTTATCTTACTAAAGATGAAAGTTTATGCAGCATTTCTAAAATTATTTATGAAAAATGAATTTATGTGTCACTTTGTATCTGCCAACATTTCTTTCCATCTTTAACAACCAAAGTACAGTCAAAATGACCCAAAACTGCCCAGAAAATGTTCATTAAAATTGATTTTTCTGCCAGTTACATTGCTAGTGAAAATGTATGAAATACATATATTTTATTTAGAGGGCTAGTTTTCTTTTCCTATAATGGAATGTCCTTAATAATATGTTTTTTAATAAGAGAATGTCTCTAAAATGGGACAAGGCAAAAAGTTCTGATTTTTCACAGAAATTGAGCAAATATCTTTTGCACAGATAAAGAGATATGTATGGAGCTTCTGCTTGGGAGTTCTAATCTTTCAAGAGATGTTGAATCTATATCCAATAATTGCCTGTTTCTCTTTATTTTAAAGATAGCCAAAAGTAAAGGTAGTCAGATGGCAAACAATGGTAGTAGAAGGAGAGAGGGAGACTAAATGACACTCCACTTGTCCTCACATGGAAGCTGAAATATCATGGAGAAGGAAGGGCAAGAAGGAAAATGACAATGGAAATTAACTCAACCTATGAAAATTAATAGGAATAATAATTTCATATTCTTTTAAGATTTTATTTATTTATTTATTTGAGAACAAGAGAGAATGAGAGAGAGAGAACCTGAGCAGAGTGAGGGGCAGGGGGAGAAGCAGACTTCCCCCTGAGCAGGGAACCCCATGTGGGGCTCGATCCTGGGCCTCTGGGATCATGACATGAGCCAAAAGCGGACACTTAACCGACTGAGCCACCCAGGTACCCCAATAATTTCATATTCTTAAAACTATGTGAACTCAGAGAGAGGCAGGTTTTATAATTCTGATTTTATTTGTGATGCCCTCAGTCAGAAATATAGGAATATCATAAAATCACTAACTGCAAACTCAACTCAGCCATTTATTTATATATATACAGTGTGTAAATTCTTAGAAGTTATCCTACTTGGAGAGATTTAGCTTCCTTCTGATTTCCAGTGCTATTTACCCACCCTGAACCAAACACAAACATTTCATAGTAACTGTGCTATATAGTGTTTTGCTATATATTAAGAAAGATGCACATAAAATTGGTCCTATTACTGGATTGAACTATTTCTGTATTTCATATAAATTGGTTCTCATGGAGGAGACATGGAGAAGCTGCCTGACTAAAATGGACTATAAGTGAGGGCTGCAATCCAGTAAGAAGGGAAGCTGAGAGAACATATAAGAATAGGAAGTCTTCATTTAGCAACAGAATTTGATGTACCTGATAATAGTTTTCAAGAAAACAAATTGCTAAAGCATCTGTCCCCAGTACTAAAAAAGAGTAACTTCTAACTGATCTATCAGTTACAGAAGACAACATTATGACAGGATCATTGTTTTTGTGTAGGGTTTTTTTTTAATTTTAATTTTCTTTTTTTACTTACACACACTATTGTATTTGCCCCAGAACAGTCTGTTCCAAAACTGAAAATTGTGAGGCAATGCTATAGTTCACCAGCATCTTCAGCTTTATTCCATGGAATGCTTGTTTAGAGTTTTATCCCCTGGCAGTTTGCGTTGGCAGAAGCTTTCAAGATTGTGTGTCAGCCGCAGAGCACAATAGGAAAAGCCAACATGGTGGTTTATAGAATTAACAAGAGCAGCTATCTTCCTTGACAGATTGCTCTGTTTAATTATAGCTGTTGGGGATTGAATCAGCTGCTTGAACAACAGGGAAAATCAGAGGGTCATTAGGATGGTCTATTAATTTTCTGTCATGAGTAGCGGCACATCCATGATCTGCACATGCAGTATGGCAGAACGCTTTCCAAATCCTTGGCCCTTGAAACCCCTATGGTAGTTTTTAAAAACCATATGGTAACTCAAGGGATAAGAAAACTGGTGATTTTGGGCGCCTGGGTAGCGCAGTCGTTAAAGCGTCTGCCTTCGGCTCAGGGCGTGATCCTGGCGATCCGGGATCGAGTCCCACATCAGGCTCTTCCGCTATGAGCCTGCTTCTTCCTCTCCCACTCCCCCTGCTGTGTTCCCTCTCTCGCTGGCTGTCTCTCTGTCACATAAATAAATAAAATCTTTAAAAAAAAAAAAAGAAAGAAAGAAAACTGGTGATTTTGGATGCAAACTGATAGTAAAATTCATCAGATAGATAATGTTCTGTTTCAATATTGATCTGAAATATTTTTAGAAAAAGAAAATCAATTCAATATGTGACCTTCTTCTGCTAAAAGTATTACTTGTTCCTGCATGTGACAAATAAAGGGCACATTATATTCATTCCTTGGCTCATTTTTTTCTTTGGAAGAACAGACTTTCATGATATTAAAATAAATGTTCTCTGCAAAAAAAGAAAAGAAAAATCCCTCTACTCTCTGCCATTCAGGTGGGACCACAAAAAACAAAAACTCAAAGCATCTATTGCATGTCAGGAAAATCACTGGAGTTGATGCTAATATGATATTTACTTGGTGGCAATGTAGACTCTTAAGGAATGGCCTAACAAAATAAAACAACCAATTTATGCAATCTTTAAGACCATCCTCCAGTTCGTCCTTAAATACTGTAGCAGTCTATAAGAACAACCCTCAGGGCCATCTCAGGACCCTCAGAATGCTGTAAATATTTCCAAGTCTTACACACCAATATGGGAAAGGAACTGGAACTGGAGTTGACAATTTATGACTAACACACATTGTCCTGAAAGTTCTGAGATCTTGAACTCCCAGACTACGCAATTCTTACTACCTTAGTAGCAGCAAAGATCCCTTCTATGCAGATTGCTTTCAGGACGTACATCTCTCTTCACAGATGCCAAGATTGGATAATTAGCTTTACTAGAATCCGGCATTGAGATGGGAGGTGTATATCAATTTAAGAGGACTTGCTAATGTATGTGTCTGACTGTAGAAAAGAAAATACAATCCCTATAATTAATCCCAGTGTGTCTCAGGAATAGAAGGGCATTTAAACACTAACCTAGTACAAGTGAAAGAAGAAACCAAGAACAATGGCAACACTGTGGTGGTCTCATTATATCTGGGTCATGAAGAAAAGGCAGAGCTAAAAAAAGATCTAGGTTCCTAGAACTCTATCTACAATATTCTCTAATAAAATAATACCAAATATAGTTAAGGCTTCTTAAAGTATAACACATATTTTATTGTAACTGAGCTAACCATGCATAAAGCAATCTCAAGGAAACCTTCCACACCTTTCTTTTCAAAATGGATTTAACTTGTTATTTATATCCCAAATATAAATGATGAATTCCTCCTTATTGAAAATATCTCTACAGTGAATTTTAATTATATTGCTTCCTTTTTTTCTTTTTATAGAGCCACATCGAAAGTTATTTATCTTCATAAATGGGTTAACCCTCGATGAGCTGAAAGTAATAAAAAGCCAAACACATCAATTCTAAACACATCTGCTCAAAGAAGTGTAGATTTTGAACACAGATATTTATAGGTGTGCTTATTTACTTACGCACCTCCATGCTGGGAAGTTACAGGCATACCTCATTTTATTGTGCTTTGTGGATACTGGGATTTTTACACATTGAAGGTCTGTAGCAACCGTGCACTGAACAAGTCTATTGGTGCCATTTTTCCAAGCACCATTTGCTCACTGTGTGTCTCTGAGTTACATATTGGTAACTTCCTGTTCATTGTTATTATATTTACTATGGTGATCTGTGATTAGTGATCTTCGATGTTACTATTATAATTGCATCACAAACCACACCTATGTAAGACAGCACATTTAACTGATAAGTGTTGTGTGTGTTCTGAGTATTCCACTGACCAGCTGCTCCCCATTTTCTCCCTCTCCTCGGGTCTCCCTATTCCATGAGATGCGTTGGCCTAATGTTGAAATTAGGCCAATTAATAACCATAGTATGGACTCTAAGTAAAAGGAGAGGTCCCACACCTCTCACTTTAAATCAAAGCTAGCGATGATTAAGCTTAGGGAGGAAGGAATTTTAAAAGCTAAGATAGGCTGAAGCTAAGACTCTTGTGCCACACAGTCAGGATGTAAATGCAAAAGAAAAGTTCTTGAAGACAATTAAAAATGCTAGTCCAGTGAGCACATGAATGATAAGAAAGCAAAACAGCCTAATTGTGGATAGGGGGAAAGTTTTAGTGATCTGGACAGATCAAACCAGCCACAACATTCCCTTAAGCCAAAGCCTAATCCAGAACATCGCCTCGAATCTCTTCAATTCTATGAAGGCTGAGAGAGCTGAGGAAGCTGCAAAAGAAAAGTTTGAAGCTAGCAGAGGTTTGTTCATGAGGTTTAAGGAAAGAAAATTTCTCCATAACATAAAGGTGACAGGTGAAGCAGCAAGTGCCGAGGTAGAAGCTGCAGCAAGTTTTCCAGAAGATGGAGCTCAGATAATCAGTGAAGGTGGCTACATTCAACGATATTTAATGTAGATGAAACAGCCTTCTATTGAAGGAAGATGTCATCTAAAACTTTCATAGCTAGAGAGGAAAAGTCAATGCCTAGTTTCAAAGCCTCAAAGTTCATGCTGACTCTCTTGTTAGAGGGTAATGCAGCTGGTGACTTGAGGTTGAAGCCAATGCTCATTTACCTTTCTAAAAATCTTAGGGCCCTTAAAAGTCATGCTAAATTAGATGTGTTGGATGACAGAAATCAGATGTGATTAGAAAAAAGCTTTCTTTCAGAATATTAACGCTCATTGACAATGTCACCCAAAAACTCTGATGGAAATGTACAATGAGATTAATGTTGTTTTCGTGCCTAACATAACATTCATTCTGCAGCCCATGGATCAAGAAGTAATTTCAAGTTTCAAGTCTTATTATCTAAGAAATACATTTGTAAGGTATAGCTGCCATAGATGGCGATTCTTCTGATGATCTGGGTAAAGGGAATCAAAAACTTTCTGGAAAGGCTTGATCATTCTACATGCCATTAAGAACATTTGTGAATCTGGGAAGAGGTCAAAATATCAATATTAAAAGGAATTTGGAAGAAGTTGATTCCAACCTTCATAGTTGACTTTGAGGGGCTCAAGACTTTGGTGGAGGAAGTAACTGCCGATGTGGTAGAAAGAGCAAGACAAATAGAATTAGAAGAGGGGCTTGAAGATGGGACTGAATTGCTGCAACCTCAGGATAAAACTTGAGCAGATGAGGACTTGCTTCTTATAGATGAGCAAAGAAAGGGGTTTCTTGTGATAGAATCTACTCCTGCTGAAGGTCCTATGAAGATGGTTGAAATGACAACAAAGGGTTTAGAATATGACATAAAGCTAGTGGTAAAGCAGTGTCAGTGTTTCAAAGGATTAACTTCAATTTTGAAAAAAGTTTTACTGTGGGTAAAATGCTATCAAACAGCCTTGCATGCTCCAGAAAAATCATTCATGAAAGGGAGAGTCAATGGATGCAGCAAACTTTTCTGTTGCCTTATTTGAAGAAATTACCACAGTCATCTCAGCCTTCAGCAACCACCACACTAATCAGTTGACAGCCATCAACATTGACGCAAAACCCTCCACCAGCAAAAAGATGACAACTGGCTGAAAGCTCCAATAATAATTAGCACTTTTTAGCAATAAAGTATTTTTAATTAACATATGTACATTGCTTTTAAAGGTATAATTGCCCACTTAATAGACTACAGTATAATGTAAACATATCTTTTTTTTTAAAGATTTTATTCATTTATTTGACAGAGAGAGACAGCCAGCAAGAGAGGGAGCACAAGCAGGGGCAGCGGGAGAGGAAGAAGCAGGCTCATAGCAGAGGAGCCTGATGTGGGGCTCAATCCCAGAAAGCTGGGATCACGCCCTGAGCCGAAGGCAGACGCTTTAACGACTGCAGGACCCAGGCGCCCCAATGTAAACATATCTTAAATTCACTGGGAAGCCAAAAAAAATCATTTGATTTGCTTTATTAAGATACTCATTTTTTTTTTTTTTTTGCAGTGGTCTGGAACTGAACCCTCGGTATCTCTGAGGTATGCCTGTGCTATATTCGTCTAATACGTTAATGAGGAGAGTGCTATCTGAGAGATACTAATGAGGATGATACGTCATTCAAGTCATAAATCAAATCTCAAATGGCATCTAGAACACAATGAAAAAACAACCAGAAGTAGTTAGCTGAAAGATCTCCATGACTCCATGAAGCAAATTGTCATATCAGAGGAAATAAGACCTGGTATTATGGGTGACTGGAATTCACCTGTGCAATTAGCTTCTATGCTTCTCTGTGCAAATAAGCATAACGTCATAAAAGTGCATTGATCATAGAGCAGAAAGGAAAAAATGTTATTAGATGAACATGTACATTTAAAGCAGCTCAAATCTTGGACAATTTTATTGGAGTCTGATTACTGATGTTTGTTGAATAACATTTCTTTTATATTTTTAATTTAATAACTGAATGAAGCACTTGTACATGGACATATTTGCAAAGCAGATAGTTGGAAGTAAGAAAATAAGTGTTCCAATGGTACAGCTAACGTTCCTTTCTTCGTTTCTCAGAGAGGATAGAACAGTTTTAAATACTGTTTCTCCCAATTAGATTTTTAAATAGGGAGAAAAATGGATTTCTTGGCAATTTTTTTAAAACCATGACCCTTGAGAACCCCGTCAGCTAATTCACTGCCTTTTTATGAACAGCCCATTTGTTTGAGGAGTGTTTTATATAAAATGGCTTAAATCACTCTATGATTTGTATATTTAAATCCTTATCAGAGGATTATCTTTATTGATTGATTTTTTAAAATGGACTTTAATTTTTATTGCAGTTTTGATTTCACAGCAAAATGGAGTGGATAGTACAGAAAATTCCCAACTACTTCCTTTTCTCACACAGGCACAGCTTCCGCCATTGTCAACATCCCACACCAGAGTGTACTTCCGTTACAGTTGATGAACCTACAGTGACACATGGTTATTACTCAAAGTCCATAATTTACATCAGGGTTCACTCTTAGCATTGTACATTCTATGGGTTCGGACAAATGTATAATGATATGTATCCACCATTATAGCGGCATACCCATTAGTTTCACTGCCCTAAACTCCTCTGTGCTCTGCCTATTCATCCTTCCCTTCTCCCAAACCCTGGAAACTACTGATCTTTTTAATGTCTTCATAGTTTTGCCTTTTCCAGGATGTCATGTAATTAAAATTCTACAGTATGAAGGCTTTTCAGATTGGCTTTATTCACTTAGTAATGTGCACTTAAGTTTCCTCCATGTCTTTTCATGTCTTGATCGCTCATTTCTTTTTAGCACTGAATGACATTCCATCGATGTACCACAGCTATTTATCCATTTCACTTACTGAAGGACATTTTAGTTGCTTCCAAGATTTGACAATTATTATTTTCTTAAGATTTTACTCATTTATTTGAGAGAGAGCAAGAGTGAGCATAAGCAGGGAGGAGGGAGCAGAGGGTGAGAGAGAAGCAGACCCTGCTGAACAGGGAGCCTGATGTGGGGCTCGATCCCAGGACCCCAAGAACATGATCTGAGCTGAAGGCAGATGCTTAACCAACAGAGCCACCCAGGTGTCACAAGATTTGACAATTATTATTAATGTTGCTATAAACATACATGTACAGCTTCTTGTGTGAACATGAATTTTCAAATTTTTTGTGTAAATACCAAGGAGAGCAATTGCTACATCATATGGTAAGTATGCTTAGTTTTGTAAGAAACCATCACGCTATCTTCCACAGTGGCTGTCCTATTTTGCATTCCTACGAGCAGTGAATGAGACTTCCTGTTGCTCCCGGCCAGCAGTTAGTGTTGTTGCTGTTCTGGATGTTATCTGTTCTAGTAAGTGCGTAGTAGTGTTCCATTGTTGTTTGAATTTGCAATTCCCTATTGCATGATGTTGACCATCTTTCCATAAGCTTATACGCCATCTGTATATCTTGGGTGAGGTGCCTCTTCAGTCATTTGTCCATTTTTTAATCAGGTTTTTTGTTTTCTTATTGTTGAGGGTTGTTTTTTGTTTGTTTTTTGTTTTTTAAGTAGACTGTACACCCAATATGAGGCTCCAACTCACTACCCCTAGGTCAAGAGTTGCATGTTCTACGGAATGAGCCAGCCAGGCGCCCCTTATTGTTGAGGTTTAAGAGCTCTTTGTGTATTTTGGTAAACAGTCCTTTATCAGATATGTCTTTTGCAAATATTTATCTGGCAATTCTGTTTTGTTTCATGAAGTATATTTTGTCATATCTGTTTCAATTGTGACCATCATGGTTTTTTTTAATCTACATTTTCAAAGAGATCTTTTTTACATGAAAAAAAATCACATGAAAATATACCTTCAAGAATGTATTATATATCAACTTTGTATTTGTTCTAGTTTCTATGATGTTCTTACATGAAATGTGTTTTTACCATAACAAGTGTTTTAAACTAGTATTCTTTTTTTTTTTTTTAAGATTTTATTTATTTATTTGAGAGAGAGAGAGACAGCCAGCAAGAGAGGGAACACAAGCAGGGGGAGTGGGAGAGGAAGAAGCAGGCTCCCAGTGGAGGAGCCCGATGTGGGACTCGATCCCATAACGCCGGGATCACGACCTGAGCTGAAGGTAGACACTTAACGACTGAGCCACCCAGGCACCCCTAAACTAGTATTCTAATACATAATTTAGCAAATAGTACTGTAGGCATCATTTGATTTTCAAGGCAGATTTTACATACACACCTATCGAAGGTCATTGTGGCAAATTTAGTTAAGGTTTTGAGGATAAAACAAAAATTTCACTACCTCACTACTTTTTGAAAGCTTTATTTAAATATGGCAGTATACAGCATAAAAGTGACAAAGTGAGGGATTAAATATGATCAAAAGCGTAAGCATAATGTGCCATGCAAATTATATCCAGTGTTAAAATTCAATGACACCATGCTCTTCCATATTTTTCACTACTCAAATTTGTGTGAGTACTTTTGTGAATTATTCTTATTATTCTCAACTTCAAAGTGAAGTGCTCTACAGTTTAGTCCTTAGTGCTGATCTATCCTCAAGCTCCATTCACTTTCTCAATGAACTAATTCATTATCATATTGTGAAATGCCATCTATAGGTCAATCACTACACCTATTTTTTTCCAGTTCATACTTTACTCCCATACTTTCCAGCTTATAGACCCCCCTCCAAATTTCTCATTCATTCCTTTCCTCTCACACTTTCTATCCAATCCATTAGGAAATTCTGCTGGCTGTCTTTAAAATACCCATATAGAATGCGACAATTCCTTATCCTAGTACTACCTGTCCTTCTCCACACCATTATCCTTACCTGTCTGGATTACTGAAATAATCTTACAGCTCCTCCTATGTTAGCCCTTCCCTTCATACTTTCTATGAAACACAGCAGCTGAATTGATCATTTTTAAGTGGAATTCAATTTATCTCACTCTTCTCAAAATACTGTATTACTTTCACTCAGCATGAAAGTCAAGTTTCTAATAATGGCCTGTGATGGCCCCAATTACTCTCTAAACTCATATTTTACTACTCTCGATCTTGGTCAGTCCACTTCGTATAAAATGGCACTGTTGTTGTCCCTCCCTTTAACACAGCAGAAACACTGCGCCTTAGAGGAGTCCGCACTGATTGTTTCCTTTGACTGGAGTTTTCTTCACTCACTCACTTTGGTGTTTACTTCTCTAACCTTCTTAAAGTCTTCTTTAAGTCAAATGCCGTATTTCTGATAAAGCTTCTCCTAATCACCCTTTTGAAAATTGCAGCCTGTTCACTCTCCAGTGTTCTCAAATGCTCTCTACCCTACTCTACTTTTTCCTTTTCCTACAGCGTTTTTTGATGTAATATGTTTACCTAAGTAATTTCTATTTTGTGTTATTCTTGTGTTTTTGTGGTCTGCCTTTTTGCATTGAAGTGTGAACTCTACATAGACAGTGGTATTTTAGGTTTTTGTTTACTGTTCTATTGTAGAGTCCTAGTTGAGTACCTGGATGTATTAGCTGCTTAATAAGTAATTGCTGAATAAATGAAACACAGAAAATTTTTAATCGTATACTCAGCCCTGGATCAGAATTGCAGATATAAATATAAATTTCTTTAAATTATATTTTGTTAATACATCTCCATGCAAACAACTGAAATTATTCTGAGTGTGTAATGAACTAGTTACCTGTAATAAACCACTCAGTAAGCACTCAATTAAGTCAAAACTGGTCCTGGGTATAGCAGAGTCTGTGCTGACTGAATAGAGTAGCAAATACACATGACATGAAAAATAGTCAAGTGGACCCAAGTTGACTAATAGGTAAGGCATTAATCTCTATAGCTGTAAAAGTATTATAAATAAAATATGGTACAGGTAGGGCAATCTGATTTCACTGCAGAAATACAAATACACTTTCCCATTCAAATACATATATTAATACATTTTTAAACAACCTTCCAAGAAGGATTGTTGAGATAAAGACAGAAGAGACCATGTAAAGAGGATGCTATTTTATAAAAGAGTAGAGGAAAGGGTGAGTGCTCATAAATCAGATCATCTCTCCAAGATATATCTTGTGATCTGTCTCCAGAGTAAAGCTACAAGTGTCTTATTATAAAATTGTCCATGAGAGGATAAAGAACTTTTTTAAATTTGATATATGAAAACCCATTACAGTAATTTTTCCTTGTTAACAGAACCTTAACATTGTTTTTGTGTCATCTAGCCATATTCCCCAGGGAGTGGACTTTGATTAGCTCAAGCTAATCTGATAAATCCATTCCCTTGACAGGGCTAGTCATGCTCATGAAAAACCATGTTGGCCAATTATAGAGGATAGTAATTCTATTAGAATCTTCTGATAAATTTCTCTCACTCTAAAAGTAGCTCTGGAATTTTTTGCTATAATAACTCATTTTAATTTAAATAAAAATTGAATTAATACATACATACAAAATGTTCACAATTCATAAGAGTATAGATTGAATTTTCATAAAGGGAACAAACCTAGGTATTACCACTCATATCAAAAATCAGAACATTACCAGTATTCTAGAAGTCATTTCTCTGCCTCATTCCAGTTACTACCACATGGAAACTAAGCTTTTAACACTATACGTTAGTCTTGATTATGCTTGAACGTTATATAAGTAGATTTATAAAATAAATTTCTTTTGTATTTGTCTTCTTTTGATTAACATTGTGAGATTTATCCACGTTGTTGAACATAACAATAGTTTTGGATTTTGGTTTGTTTTGTTGTTGTTGTTTTCGTTCTCGTACTTGTATTTCATTCTGTTAACATACCACGATTAATTTATCCAGTCCATTGTTGATGGGTCTTTGGCTATTACGTATAAAGTAGCTAACAATACTATTCAAACATGTTCTACAAAGCATACATGAATAAGTTTTCCATTTTCGCATTTCCTTACCATTCTCCATGTCTTACCAAAACTTGGTATCTTCAATTTATTCAAATTTTGGTCATTTTGGTAGTTGTACAGAGAGTTTAATTCGATTTTTTCTTTCAAAAAAGTTAATGTTGAACACCATTTCTTTTTTCTTTTCCTTTTTTTGCCGTTGGGATATCCCCTTTTGTGTAGTGCCTAGTAGTTCTTTATATATTCCAGTTAAAATTAATTTATTGGAGATAAATATCAATTTCTATATTTACATGTAATATATAAATATTTATAGGCAATATATATGCAAATATATGCATGTTACAAATACTCTTCTGACACTGTAGTTTAGCTTCACTTAGATTAAGAATTTTAAAAGTCATGAAGTTGGCTTGTAATGCCTTTTTTTATCTTCTATTGTTACTGTACTATCGTTCACATTTGGATCAATGAGCTATGTGGAATTGATTTTTGCATATGGTGTGAGGTAATGGCCCAAGTAAACTGCAAGTTATTCAGCAAAATGACTGAAAAATTATGTATTTCCTACTGTGCTACAGTGTTTTCTTTGTTATAAGTGATACAGCAAGTGACTGTGTGTTGTTTCTGGATTGATTATTCTATACAATTTGTCTATTATCTATCCTTCATTCATGATATAATCTTAATTATTTTAGCTCTTTAATATGTTTTATTCTGCAGTTTGATTTTTGTATTCAAGATTATCTTGGATATTCTAGGGCAGTTTGAATTTCTATCTTCTTTATTTTTAAGATTTTATTTATTTATTTGACACAGAGAGAGAGAGAGACGGCCAGCAAGACAGGGAACACAAGCAGGGGGAGTGGGAGAGGAAGAAGCAGGCTCCCAGCGGAGGAACCCGACATGGGGCTCGATTCCAGGACCCTGGGATCACGTCCCTACCCGAAGGCAGATGCTCAACGACTGAACCACCCAAGCGCCCCAGATAATTTCTATTTTCTATAAAAATAAAAAGATAATTTTTATTTCTCCCATATTCACTTTGTTTATGATATTTCTCACACTTGGCTTTCCACTTTTGCAGGAGATAATTTGCCTCCTATTTCATATAGAAATGAATGGGCAACTGAGAACACTAATGTGGTTTCCTGTTTCCAAAGGCAAAATTATTTGTTTTTACGTCTCTTGTTTATTATTTCCCCTTTTGCATTAGAAATCATGTTTTTTATAATACTAAGTAAAGATAATGTGCAATTTTCTCTGGCTGCATTTAGTATTTATGTGTAAAAGTAGAAGTGATAAAACTTGAGTCAATCAGGGATTAAGTTTTCCTTGGCAAAATAATGGAAGACTAGGAGTTAAGGAGAATAGGTTATTATCAAAATAGCCATTGAATTGATGGTACACTGGGAGTTTTGTAGATATGGAAAAAAAACAGTTCATTCATAGAGTATAGGGGATAGTATATAGGTATAATTGGAATGAGGATGAGACTGATAGATAAAATGAAATGGAAAGAAGAATAGTTTTAGAAACAGATTTTAAGGATGAAATAATTCTGGATGATAACAGGATTTATTATTCTACCAGTCATGTAGGCTAGAGGGAAGTAGTGTTAAGTGGCCAAATAGAGATAGATGATAGACAGATAGATAGATAGATAATTCATTTATAATTCATTATAATATACATAAACCCATATTAAATATAACATATAAAATACACACTGCTCGTAAATATTTGAATGTGTATGTGTACACAAAATCAGACAGAGTTAGAACATGAAAAAATGCCAATCCTTAAAATAAAGTTTTGGATTGACCAATATGACTATTTGGGGGCATTAGAACTTTATATTGTAGTTAGGTCAATGTTTTCTTCTATAATTGCCAGAGTTTTCATTGTATATGGAAAGAAAAACTTTCTAGAAATTTCTCTTCTATCATTATAAAACAAAAAAAGTATCATTTTGGAATTTGGGAACCTGCAGTTGAGAATCCTACTTTTATATTGCAATGTTCTTCCTCTAGAGTGGCATGTTTCTCTAGGACTCATCAAGAGTGAGTTGTATGTCTTCATGGAGTAGTATTACCCTATAACTGTCATCGTGTTGATCCTATTGTGTTATGATGTGAGCTATCACCATAGCAGGAGAGGAAACTGGAAGAATATTTTGTGTATAAAGACATCAGTATGAAAATGTACGAGTTACATTTTATGAGTAAATTAATGCTATGTGATTGGAAATATTTGCCTCATAACAAAGAGATTCCATTTAATGATCATGTAGTCACATTCATCAAACATCTGAAATTCTCCTTTGTGGAAGCACATCTCAACTATAAGGCCAAAATACCAGATGATTTGTAAATAGCAAAGGGCAAATGGAGGACACATCTTCTACCACAGGTTCTAAGGTGAATAGGATGTGGGAACATGCCTCCTCCACTCCAGAAGGCTGCAGTGAAAAAGAGACCCAGCATACGGCCAGGGTTCAATTTACCCAAAAGTGAAGGAAACTTTTAGAAAAGAATTGAGGGCATGTGGTGACTTTAATGATGAGAGACCATGCACTTCAGAGTGAGAAGATTTAGGCTAATGGAAAATGAAATTTAATAGAACCAGATTAGATAATATAAAAAACAATATGGTAATAAGTGTCCTTGTGATATGAATGATCTGGGAAACTTGGGTTTCTGATTATAACAAAAGTGAACCGAAATGTAAGGAACCGGACTTTTAGATCTCTTAGGTAAAAGTTGTTATTCAGTAAAAATGAGGGAATTGTCCAGCTTTCATAAAAGTTCAGGTTCCAGATCACCTCTTGAGAAGGACTACTGTCCTTAAAATCCTGTTCTTTAAATACTCAGGCATAGCCAATGAGCTCTAACGAAACACATTCCTCACTTTTAAACAGATACCTGGAATGATTTTGATAAATAGACCCAGATTTTAAGTCAAATCATGGATCTCTCTCTCTCTCTCTCCTTTTCTCTTTCACACATACACACATGCACAAGCACACACACACACACACACACACACACACACACACACACACAGGTGAGCATGCACCCAATCTTACTACTTTACTTTTGCTCATGCATACTCACATGTGCTTCCTTCAGTGGAAGAGAAAGGGTTATATGTATTAGTATCACTAATACTCTGTTGTGCTTATGGAAAGGGGGTTAACTGTGGTGAGGGAGTCAACAGAATCTAGAGAACTAGACTTCCTAGGTTCAAGGTGTGTCTCCACTACTTGAGGGCTACATGATCAGTGACTGTACACAACTTTTCAATGACTGAGTTTCCTCTTCTATAAAATAGTGATGGTTTTTCCAACATGTAGTATTGTTGCTAGGACTAAATGAGATAAAATATATCAAAGAGATAAATGAGATAAAAGCACCTCAAGCAATGGCTTGCGTATGTTGATGTTCAATAAATATTAGCTCCTGTTTTGGTTGTTCTTATACTGGAAAAGTTTAAATCTGTTCTCATGGATATTTTCAGCTATGTGGAGGGAAGCTGTATTAAAGTTAGACTAAAGACTCAGGGAAGTTATTTAGCCTATTTTCAGCTTGCTTTCTTTAGCCATATAAGGAATTGAGATACATGATTTCTTTCAGTTCTCAGATTCTTTTTTTTTTTTTTTAAGATTTTATTTATTTATCTGACAGAGAGAGAGACAGCCAGCGAGAGAGGGAACACAAGCAGGGGGAGTGGGAGAGGAAGAAGCAGGCTCATAGCAGAGGAGCCTGATGTGGGGCTCGATCCCACAACGCCGGGATCACGCCCTGAGCCGAAGACAGACTCTTAACCGCTGTGCCACCCAGGCGCCCCCAGTTCTCAGATTCTATTCCATCATTAGGTTTTTATCCACTGGTAAAATAAGTGATATTAGACATATTACTAATTTATTATTCGGGATTTTAATGTAATCGTTAAACTAAACTAAAATATATATACATACCCACATACATGTCTTTTCCAGAATCATGCAAATAACTATTTCAATTATCACTTTTCCTTTTTATCAGACTAGTAAATGCCATAGAATTGTAGTAAGTTGTAAAATGAAAGGAAATACAGAGTTTATTAATGCATTCATCAGACATAAGAACACCTTACTTTTATAACTTGCATGGTAAGAAAGTCCTGAGGCATGCCTTATGCTGGCCCACATCTTTCATAATCAATTGAGGTGAAATAGGTTAATATTTTCCTAGTATTATTTTGGATTCCTTCTCTCCAGGCTATGTACTAGCAACCATTAATAAATTAGTTTTCATTTACTCTTTATATACAATATTTAAGCATTCATTTTCAATTGTCAGTAAGTTGAGTGCTATTGCCCCTAAGCTATGCCTCTGGTTGATTTTTTAATGTTTTTTTAAAATGTAATCATGACAATATTTTTACTTTCCTGTGAAGTATCTTAGGCATTCATTTATTAAAAATTAGTAAGTAAATATATATATATATTCATGCACATATATACACATGTAATTTTGCATATAATTTTCACACATATATATACCTATAATCTTATGTGTGTATCACTGCTAACTCTTAACTAATATTTATCAAGGAATTTTTGTTACACACCTTTTAATAATAAATTACCACAGTATACCGCAATGAAACAAATTAATTATGCATAAATTTATACTATCTCTTACATGGTAAACCAGTTTTCCAGTTTCCCTACAGCAGTACTTCCCAAACTTTTATACCTTATGGTACACAGAGGAAATGACTAAGAGTATTTAACCATAAGTATTGAGCCATAAGAGTTGTCTATATGTGGTTGGTATTAAAATTCATTTCATTTTGGTTGTGTTAAATTACTTACTTATTATTAATTAATTAATTTATTTTTAAAGATTTTATTGATTGATTGATTGATTTGAGAGAGAGACAGCATGAGAGGGGGTAGGGTCAGAGGGAAAAGCAGACTCCCCACTGAGTAGGAAGCCCAGTTTAGACTCGGTCCTGAGACTTCAGGATCATGACCTGAGCCAAAGGCAGTCCCTTAACCAACTGAGCCACCCACGTGCACTTAAATAATTTTCTTAAATAAAATATAAACATATTGGAATGGCTGACATTGGATGGCTGATGGGCCATCAAAGCAAACATAAACCTTTTACATCTGGTTTTATGCTTGAAATGGTTATTTTTAATGCCTACCCAGATTTTTAAGTGATTATATTTTCAGATTCTTACTGGTAACTACCTTCAAGAAACTGCATAAGTAGATGGTAAAAAAAAAAATCATCATCCAATTTTTGCCACTCTCCAAAAATATAAGGAAAAATTATATTTTTATTATTCAGTTAGAAATATTAAATATTGGTAGTATGATTAGAATTTGAATCCAATAAAAGTATTTTATATCAAGTTCTTAAAAGTAATAATGGTGACCTAACTTAAGGAATTGACATATATTTGTAGAGTAGTACCTCTAGGTACCTGTTTGTTCTCCCTCCCCCTAGTCTCCCATCAATCCCATTGGCAATTGGTTGGATAGCGCACCATGTTATTCACATTTTTAGGACCTGGAATATCCTCTCTGGTAGCAGTATAGACCCCTTGCCCATGAGAAGCAAGAGACCATCTACAGCTGGTTGATGAGGCAGGTGTTCAATTCATAGAAACTCACTGGCCATGCATCAAAGTGTTGGGCACTGGTTGGTTGCTCCTTGCTGCCTACAGGTATTTGCTGCCTATATGTAATACGTGCAGCAAATTTTGCTTGAGCCTCCCTCTGTGAAGTTCCTGACAAAGCTAGAAGAAATTTTCTGAGGTCTATGGTTACTCTTGAAGAGAGGTAACCCTGTAACCTATTTGTGGCATCTTAGTGGGGAAGCTCTGGTTCATAGTATAGATATTTATCTACCTCGTGTCCATTGCAAGTCAATCATGGAAGAGTAGATAACCTACGTGAAATAAATGATGATTCCAGTTACACTTTATCAATAGATCCGCCACATTCTGAACTGTTGTTTTGTTGTTGTCAGTTTGAACAGAATAGACTTAGAATAGAAAGCTTTCTTATTCTACCATTTTTCAACATTAAATAAGTATTTGAGTTTTACATGCTATATGCTAGGCCCTATGGTAGTCACTGGAAATAAAATGGTAAAAAAATCATGATAGTGATGATCCATTAGGTATTTTTCTAGCTTATTTATAATATGTGACCATTAGAATGTCATAAAGCTGAAGTCGCGTGCAAAATCAAACTCTTGGTCTCTTTGAATAGCAGCAGAACCAACTAAATTAAATGGCACAAAGGGATTTTGACAAACTGATATTTGACATTATGTTAATCACAGCACAAATATTTTCTGCATCACGAAGGGAAAACTATTTTGTATTTGGTTAAAACATTGTATGGGAGGATAAAATACTGCAAGGGAATTCAACTCATACACTACTCACCAAGAATTAATATTAGACTCCACAGGTTAAAGAGTAAAATTCCCAATGAGACTGGCCTCACACCAGATTCTAGATGCAAGGTACATGCACTTCTGACCAACTAGTACCAGATCCCAGAAGTTCCCACAACCTCTCAGTTTCTGTAATTATTAGAACAACTCCAGAATGCAGGGAAGTGCTTCAGTTATGATTACAATTTCATCATAAGAGATTCAAATCAGGAGTAGCCAAATGAAGCGACATGAAAAGCAGATCTAGGAGTGTCTTGAACACAGAGCTTCCATGTTCTTTCCCTGTGCAATTAGGGAATAGTACCCTCTTGGCACATTGTTGTTTTTACCCTCAGGAAGTTCCACCAAGCTTCAGTGTCCAGAATTTGTATTCAGGTTTCATTACTTAGGTAAGATTGACTTGAATCACTGACCTGATGTTTGAACTCAAATTCTAGCCCACATTCTCCCTCTCCAGAGGTGGGGAGGTCAGACTGATATCTCATAGTTCAAAGTCTCAACCTTCTAATCACATGGTCAGTCTTTGTGGCATGAGCTGACCCTATCCTGAGTCATTTGTTTGGCATAACTATAAAAAAGCCAACCAAGAGTCACTTCATAGCCTAAGAATAAACTCCTAGGGCCAAAGAATAACAGAGATTCTCCTATCACTCAGGAAACTCCAAGGGTTTGAGGTTTCTCCCCAGGAACTCAGGATAAAGACTGGAAAGATTCTTCATTATGCCACATGAACTTTGGCAGTATGGAAGCAAAACAAAACTCCTTCCTTCCAGTCACAAATCAAACCCAACATATTCACCCATTCTGTGTAAAAGAGCTTGTGCCTGTGAAGTAGCATGCACCACTTGGTATAGGTAGAGAACAATTACAAGATCTTTCCTCCTGTGGACAGATAAGACCCCAGGAGGTGTTATAAAGAGATTGTGGGGTGTTTGTCAGGGAGGCAATGATTAGGAGCACAACATGGTGGTTTCTATGAAGAACTCAGCCCTGGGCAACTTCTGGGGAAAATAAAGATTGTTTTCAGTGACCAAGTTCACTTTTTCTTTCTCCAACTAGCTGAGGAAGAACCAAATAAGTGGTTGAGTCTACTTGAGCCCAGAGGAGACTGTGGAAGCAGAGAGGCTTCCTGCTGGTGCCTGGGTAGGAAACTGACACCCTGGTTGTGCTGCTTTACTCCAGTAAGGATAACACATCTGGGATACAGAGGAAATTGGATTTATTACATGATTAAGTTTTCAACAGTGTTATTTTCTAAGAAACATCTGTCTCCGTTAAGTATAAATATGGTCCTTACATGTAGATATGATAAGAATCACTACGCTTGCGTGTTCCAGTGCTTTAGCGGTGATCCCAATCTTTGATTCTCTAACAGAACGTGATATATCTGCCGAATGATTCTTATGATAGGAAAGAAACGATCCAGGCATTTCCACTTGAGTCTTCCTATCCTGATGGCCCTTACTGGTTCAGGGAGACAGGGTGAGTACTCTGCCATTTATTGTAAATCTATATGCATCGTGCTTGTTACTGAGGAAAAAACTCAGTAACAGGATGAACCGTCTCATCTATACCATGAAACCGATGTGAGGCAAGCTTGGATCAAAACCACACTTACTTAAATTCCATAAGCCCCCTCTCTGCTAAATGCATCACCATGGCTTTCATAATCTCTCTAACCATCCCCTAAATTTTGTTTATTTCTCTCACGTCATTGCATAGTTACTCTGAAAAAGACCACGGATCCCTTGGAAGATGAGTAAGAAGAACATTTACAGAATGCAGATATGTTGTGATTAAGGCTTTATCTCAAGTGTAACTGGCCTCCCCTTTGCTCAGAAGGATCTTTACATCTTAAGAGCTGATGGTTTCCTACACTGCATCCTTCCTCCACGTTAGAATCAGTAAACTGATGGCAATGGCAGCATCTCCCATCTTTATTTCCAGACAATAGAGGATGAATGCACTTTTCCAAGTCATCGAAGATCCTTTCAAGGATGCTTGCACTCCTTTTTCTGGTGTATTTTTTAAAGGTTTAGCAAAGAAAAATTTTCTCTGAGTTTTCCAGAGAATAGAGTTCAGTGTGAATAGAGGTACTCACGATAAATCCAGTGTAACACTACCATGTAAATCCATTCTTCAGCTTGCACTTCATAACCTCTCTCACATCATGGCAGCCCAAATAGAAAATGATGATATTGTCACACTGGGCCTCCATCCACCCCAAATATCACCTTCACTCCCATTCTGTGGCCTGAGGGGATCAATATCTTTGTATACCTGGATTTTAACAGAAGCTGGCTTGTGCTCTACAGTAAAACAAAACCAAATAATTCTATTACCTCAATTCATTCACTCACACCACCATAAGTGTAGAGTTGACTAATCAACAAAGCAAGTAATGAGGCCCATCTGGCCAGCTAGGTTAATTCAGAGTCTTGGATATTAATAAATATTTATAAATATTTATAAATTCAGTTATTATAATTTGATTATTCATATTAATAAATTCAGTCTCTTTTGTCTAGTGGTCCATCCTCTTTTGTCTAGTAAATATTATATTTTTGTACATATTCTTCAGTGTCAGAGTGATTTAAGTTAGCAGAACCTGAGTTTTTCTCCTTCCAAGTAGGTATACCTTGTAGTTTGTTCCTGGGCCATGCAAGCATTTGACTCCAGTTATAAACTTGGAGGTAATGGTAGGTGTTAACAGGGAGGCATAAAGAAAGTTGTTACCTCCTTGCAAAGTTACTTAGGTGTGCTTGTATGATCTGATCTTCCAGCAAGAAAGGACTAACATCCTCAGACAGGTGGGGAAGGGCTACTTCTGTCACTAATGAGGGAGTAATGGAATAGGAGGTATCTAGAATTATCTGTTTTCCAAGTGTCATGATTTTAGTTTTGTGAGTTCCAATATTTCTTATTCTTTCCCTTTTTTTCACAGAAGGAAACCAAAGAAGCTGGTAATTAAACTTCATGTGTGGAAGAAGCAAAGTCTCCTTCTGATTTTAGTTCCAGTGATAAGTTTCATACAGGGTAATTAAAAACAAAACAGAACAAAAACTCCTTGCTCTGTGACCCTGGTAAGCTAAGAAATTAAAATGCTGAGTCTAGTAATTTCCTACATTGCTCAATGTAGGCAGCCGTACAAACCTCCTACCACAGCCAATTTCAATCACCAACATGATAAAGTAGAGAAGAAATAGGCACAATAAGCCCTGATCAAATACTGTGAGATGCTTCCAGCACATCACTGACTCCTAAATTATGCAATTCAACTGGCAAGACCAGAGAGCCATGATCAAGAACTTGAGGAATCAGGACAGTGCTGTCAACACTGTAAACTCCAGAAGCTCACTGCCTCTGCCCTGAAACATGTCAGCAAGATGCTTGCTTTACACACAACTTCGCTCCCATTTCAGAACACTAGCTACAGAGGATTCGGGAAAATACAGTATTAGTTCTTTAGACTCTTCATTATGAGAAGTTATGCTTGGGGCACCTGGGTGGCTCAGTTGGTTAAGTGACTACCTTTGGTTCTGGTCACGATTCTGAAGTCCCAGGATCAAGTCCCTCATCAGTCACTTCTCATGGGGGTCCGTTTCTCCCTTTGCCCCCCCCCTTGTGTGCGAGTGCATGCATGTTCTCTCTCTCTCAAATAAATAAAATATTTTAAAAAGAAATTATGATTGAAATATGTTAGCCTTATTGTAGAACTAACCAATATAAACTATACCCATTAATAGGGGCTTAGATTGTTTTATATAAGTTATTGTACAGTGAAGAATAGAAATATGTGTGTTTGTATCTGTGTGTGTAGATATATGAGTGTGTTGAAATGTACCAAATAATATACATTGAACTGTTAACTCAAGTTCATTGGCTTGAAAGAGGTCCAAGAAGGAGAGAAGCAGGGAACCATTCCAAAAAGTTTTTTAAAAAATCATCAACATATGCAATACTCCCTATATCTATTGCATGCATGAGGAATTAGAAAACACTAAGTTACTTCTATATCTACTAACTTGTAAGAGGATTCATAAAAAACATGATAAGATTTAAAAAAATACTATTCAGGGGCGCCAGGGTCGTACAGTTGGTGAATCGTCCAGCTCTTGGTTTCTGCTCAGGTCATGATCTCAGAATCGTGAGATCAAGCCCTGAGTCAGGTTCCACCCTCAGTGAGGAGTCTGCTTGAGATTCTCTCTCCCTCTCCCTCTGCCCCTCCTGCTCGTGCTCTCTCTCTAATAAATAACTAAATCTTTCTTTTAAAAAAATAGTATTCAGGTAATACTTGTAGTATGATTCAATTCTGAGAAAAATCCACAAACAAAAGTCCCATGTAAGTATATATGCCTTGAGTATATTTATATGAGTAAAGAGAAAGGCATGAAAGGACATAAATTAAGTGCAATCATTGGTCAAACTGTGTGTTTTATTTTTATGACAATAATACATTAACTTAATAATTAAAAAATTTTAAGTATAAATAATTTGAAATTCAGAAGTTTCATGGCATTCAGTCCCTACGATTGATTGAACCATATAAATGAAATGAATGTTTTCACAAAATAATATTGCCTATTTTGCAAATAGTTTTAATAGTATATGCATTTTTACAAGAATCTTATTTGAGCCACCATTTGGTAAGATCAAATTATAAATAGTAAGAAGCAAATAAAATAAATGGCACCAAGGGAGTTTTGATTAGATAGTGAATGAGCATTCTTAGGGTAAGGGAGGTCAACAGCTTCTGGTTATGCATATGAAATATGTTCAGCAGATGACACAATTGGAAAAGAACCAAAATTATTTTGAAGGAAGGAACAGTGACAAAGGCAATCTTTTCTTTAACTTACTATTTTTTGCATCACATTACATCTTCACTCTATTTAGTGTTGTAAGCACTGACGGGAATGTTTTATTTTGGACTAGTACGATCCTGCTGAGATTTTTGAATAAAGAAATAAGTAAAATGCTTATAACTAAAATATATCAGATCTTCTTTTCCATTATTTAGAGGAGATGCAGTTGTAGCAAGGAAGTCCGTTATATTCTTCTCAGCCTTCCCTAGCATGGTGTGGGCAAAATGTCCAATTCTTCCCTGTCTCCTTCTTACCTTTTTATTGCAGCTGTTTTGAGTTTAAAACCTTAGATATGTGAGGAAAGAGTAGATCATACTAAATATACCATCTTAACAGAAAAACTGGTGTGTTCTTTGAATAGAGAAGCTGGCATTCACTTAATGATTTCTATAATTTCAGAATCCTAAAGGCAAAATGTAAGCCCATTTTATAAAATATATTTTGGACTCTTTAACTTCTAAAATAGCAGGCCATAAGACATTCTCTGGTTTGATTTAAAATCATTAACAAATCATACATCTTTTATTTTATTATTCTCTTTTCATACTTGTAATCTGATGCTGGCCTATTAGGAATGCTATGTCTGTGATGCCTCAAAATTTTTGAGGTAAATATGTAATAATGTCAAGAAGGATTGACAGCCATAATAATGATAAACATAAACACTGTAACAGATTGTGTTTGGGAATAATAAAGACAGGCATATGTCTTACAAATTGTGGGAAAAGTACACACACACACCCTAGCTTATAATTTTCCAGCAATTAAGGGAAATAGCACAACCTTGATAGAAAGCATGTCTCCAGATATTACAAGGCAGAAACCAAAATGTTATTTGCGACAGCTGAGAACACCTCAAAGCTGTAGGAGAAAGAATTAAAAATATAAACGGTGCTCTGCTGGTAGTCGCATTTTTCAAGTGGGAAATAGCTGTTTAGGTTTGTCAAATTTAGGCTGTGAGACAGAAGTAGTTTATGAGGCTTTTGATTTAAATGTGGTTAAATTTTGAATTCTTTCATCCTCTTCTAATGTTCTTGGAGTCTTATCTGCTTAAAATGTACATTTTAAATATTGATAATGGGTTTTCAATCTCTTTTTTCTCACCTAGATGAAATTAGATCTATAGATGATAGATAAATAGATACCTAATTTGATATTCTTTCACTGTCATATGTACTAGCAAATTAGCCGTATGTAAATAAAAGTTAGACCCATAACAGGTATATTGAGAAAAATGAGAACAATGAAAACTAGGGAAGTTCTCTTCTCTAAGAATAGAATTTTTCCCATTTATGTGCTGACTTATGAGGTTTGGGTGGGGGAGGGCTTCTTTTTTAAGGACTATAAACAAAAGTTTAAATTATTTCATGTTAGAGTTCCTGCATTGACGGGTAGTCCTTTCCAAATAGAAAAGATGGATCAAATAATCTCTGAAACCAACCCCCCCGCATCAAATTCTGTGATTTTAATTTCTATTCAAATTGAAATATCATAATTCAAAATCTGTTATTGTAAGCCCGGTGGGCTAAAAGTTATGCAGGAAATGAATGCATCACGGAGTATCACACAGAGAAACGCAGTGTTAGACCACAAAGAAGTAGACCTTAACGCTAGCCTTAGAACCCTAGTTTTTTCATCCATCAGCATTCTATGAGCTTAGGCCAGTTTCTTCGGTCTTGTGAGGCTTATTTTCACACACACACACACACACACACACACACACACACACACACACACACAGCATTGTATGTGTATATATAAATTCTAGGTTAGCCTAGGCTACTTCAAGTTTTTATATTTGGAGGACAGGCAAGGAAAATCCAAATTGAGATAGTAGGCATGAAGGAATTAGCCAGGATAAATGGTTGGAGTGATCAAAAGTATAGAAAATAAGAAATTTGGTTCCAAGTAATAGGTCCAGGAAGAACAGGAGAAAGTAGGCTTCGCCTGAAGACAAGGAAGGAAGTAGATGTGTTCTCCTGAGTAACAAGAGCTCCTGTTCCAAGTAACAGAAGTACTTCCAACTCTAAGAGTACGTTTTGCCTTAATTAACTACATTCCAACAATTAGGAATAACCTTCTTTCTAGTGCTCAATACGTGATCAGAAATTTTGGTGTAATCTGAGACTCAGGTGGTCAATAACTAGAAAAGCCAGGAAGGGAAAAATTGAATGACTTACAATTAATCTCTAATTAAATTGTCTTGCACAACTCTTTTACACCAATTATTTGTTTAGACATGGACATCTGTTGCAGCTAACAGGTGAGAATCATCGAATATTCTGATACCTTAAAGGAACAAAGAATGAAGATATTTATAAACTGGTTAAATTATAGCTATAAGCATAGTAAATAATGTCCTTAGTAACTGCTTATAATGGTATATATCTTACAATTACTGAGTGTGTACACGTGCTAAATACTATACTACGTGTCTTGCATGAAAATGTTCACTTAATACTAACCACCTATGATAAAGGTAATATTATTTTTTATCATTTTACAGATGAGAAAAATGAGGCTTTAAAAGGAAAATAAGCAAGGTTATAAATGGCAGAGACTGGTCCCAAAGGACTTACGTCAAATACCAAGTTCATGTTTTTAATAGTTTTATGAGTTTATAGACTCAGGGTAATGTACGCAGTAAATTCGCAAAAATAAACAGAAGATACTAAAACCTTAATGCATTGCACAAATCATATAGGAAAATTATGTTTTAATTACTGAAGGTAAGAGTAATGTCAGAAATTATTTGGGAAATAATCCTAAATAGATTTTATTTTTTTATTATTTTTTAAAGATTTTATTTATTTATTTGACAGAGAGAGACAGCCAGCCAGATAGGGAACACAAGCAGGGGGAGTGAGAGAGGAAGAAGCAGGCTTCCAGCGGAGGAGCCTGATGTGGGGCTCGATCCCAGGACCCCGGGATCACAATTCTGAGCCAAAGGCAGACGCTTAATGACTGTGCTACCCAGGCGCCCCAATGCTAAATAGATTTTAAAAGATAATACTTATTTACATTACTTTGAATATTGCCTATGATATTGATTTCTTAGGGAGTTCACAATCCTTTGATTAAAAAGAATATTTGATAAATGTTTAAAGCCTTATGATCGATAGCTTAAAACCTTTTCTGTCTACAATTTTTTCAAAAAGAGTATTTTCCACCACATAAAATGAGTAGACCAAGAGCTAAGGATAGCAACATTTCTATATTTATCATGGTGAGAAAATGAATCAAATTACCTTTTGATGTATTTCTTAGCATTAACATTTTCCTACTATTTTTTAAAATATATATATGTATATACATACACATATATGTAGTATGTACAGTTGACCCTCAAACAACACAAGTTTAAACCTACAGGTCCACTTATACATGCATTATAGATTATTTTCTGATAAATCCAATATGGTACAGTAAACATTTTCTTTATTCTTTTCATAACATTTTCTTTTTTCTAGCTTACTATATTGTAAGAATGCAGCATATAATATGTACAACATACAAAATTTGTTAATTGACTCTTTATGTTATTGGTAAGCCTTTCAGTCAAAAGGAGGCTATTCATAGCTCACTTTTGGGAAAGTCAAAATTATTCACAGAATTTTGACTGCACAGGTATCAGCACCCCCAATTCCCACGTTGTTTGAGAGTCAACTACATATTCCATCTATCTCTCCATATACATATGTATAGAAAATTTGTAGAATAGTATAATTAACAACTGTGTAATTGTTACTTAGCTTCAGTAATTGTAAACATTTTGTGGCATTTTCTCTCCTCTTTCTCAATCTCTATACATACATGCATACACACACGTATCATAAATATATGCATGTACTTTTTTGCTAAATCATTTAAAAGTACAAACACCATTGGCACTTCATCCCCTGAGAGTTCAACATGCACTTCCTAAGAACAAGGACACCATCCTACTGGATTCCAATACATATTCTATACAATGAAATTATAAACCAGAAATTTAACATTGATATAACATTATCTAATGGAAACATCTTCTTTATCCATTCATCTGATGATGGACATCTGGGCTCTTTACATAGTTTGGCTAGAGTGGATATTGCTGCCATAAACATTGAGGTGCACATACTCCTTTGGATCACAATGTTTGTATTCTATGGGTAAATACCTAGTAGTGCAATTGCTGGGTTGTAGGGTAGCTCTATTTTTAACTTCTTGAGGAGCCACCATACTGTTTCCCAGCGTGGCTGTACCAGCTTGCATTCCCACCAACAGTGTAAGAGGGTTCCTCTTTCTGTGCATCCTTGACAACACTTGTTGTTTCCTGAGTTGTTAATTTTAGCCATTCTGACTGGTGTGAGGTGGTATCTCATTGTGGTTTTGATATGTATTTCCCTGATGCTGAGTGATGTTGAAAACTTTTTCATGTGTCTGTTGGCCATTTGTATGTCTTCTTTGGAGAAATGTCTCTTCATGCCTTCTGCCCATTTCTTGACTGGATTATTTGATTTTTGGGTGTTGAGTTTGATAGGTTCTTTATGGATCTTGGATACTAGTCCTTTATCTGATAAGACATTTGCAAATATCTTCTCCCATTCTGTAGGTTGTCTTTTGGTAGTTTTTTTTTTTTCTTTAGTCTTAGGTAAAAGCCCAACCTCACATAAATTGACATGCTCTTAATTTTAGCCACATAAACAATAGACATGAGAGAAATTCATATGCATGAAGCATTCACACAAGCTCAGACTCAGCCTATCCTGAGAATTTGGTCCCTAAGTACAGACTGTGCATGTGTTTTCTTTTCTCCCCCAGATATTTCCTGATGTTGTAGTCAACATACAAGTACAGACCAGAAGGCAAAAGAAATAACACTTCCTCCAGTTAAGCTCAATCAAAGGGCAATGGGAGCAGAGGAAAATATTTCAGACTCCCTTGCTTCAGACAGACATCTCCAAGAGGAATGCTGAACACCCCTCAGGGAAGTGTGGTGAGTTAGGCCCCCACTGTTAGTGGAATTATCTCAATAATGCATTCAGGCTTTATCTACTTCACTAATTATTCTTCCTACGACCCCCCTCTAACTTTCCAGAATCACTTCCCAAAGAATTTAAACTGCACTTAAGTGCTTATCTTGGTTCTGTTTTAAGAAAAACTCAAAATAAGAGAGTTGGTACAAGAAATTACTCTAGAAAGTATCCATGATGGGGTTCTAGAAATGTATCACTCATCAGTTATGAAAATAAGTACTGCCTTGTTTGTGGTTCTAACAACTAGTGTATTATTAAAGGTGAAAAGAGGTGAAAGACCTATACTCTGAAAACTATAAAACATTGATTAAAGAAATTGAAGATGACACAAATGGAAAGACAGTCCATCTTCATGGATTGGAAGAATCATTGGAAGATATTCCATGTTCGTGGATTGGAAGTTTAACTAATATTGTTAAAACATCTACACTACCCAAACAATCTACAGATTTAATGCAGTCCCTACGAAAATACCAGCAGCATTTATCACATAACTAGAAGAAATAATACTAAAATGTGTATGGACAAAAGATGCCAAAGCAATGTTGAAAAAGGGGAACAAAACTGGAGGTATCACAATCCCATATTTCAAGACATACGACAAAGTTGTAGTAATCAAAACAATCTAGTAGTGTCATAAAAATAGACACACAGATCAATGGAATAGAATTGGAAACCCAGAAACGAACCCACACTTATATGATTAATTAACCTATGACAGAGGAGTCAAGAATAGCAATGAAACTGTCTCTTCAATAAATGGTGTTGGGAAAACTGGACAGCTGCATGCAAAAGAATGAAACTGGGCCATTGTCTTATACCATACTCAAAAATAAACTCAAAATGGATTAAAGACCTAAATGTGAGGCCTGAAACCATAAAAGATGGTTTCTCTCCTAGAAGAGAGCATAGCCAGTAATTTTTCTGATATCAGAAGTAGCATTTTTAAAGATGTCTTCTAAAGCTATTGAAATAAAAACAAAAATAAACTATTGGGACTACATCAAAATAAAGAACTTTTGCACATGGAAGGACACCATCAACAAAACAAAAAGGCAACCTACTGAATGGGAGAAGATATTTGTAAATGATATATCCAATAAAGGGTTAATATCCAAAATATATGCAGAACTTACACAAATAAACACCAAAAATCCCAAATAATCCAATTTAAAATTGGGCAGGATATGAATAGGTATTTTTCTAAAGAAGACATACAGATGGCCAACAGACACATGAAAAGATGCTCAGCATCAGTAATCATCAGGAAAACGCAAATCAAATTCATACAGCCACTGTGGAAAACAGTATGGAAGTTTCTCAAAAAATTAAAAATAAAATTATAGATTATAGATATAGATATATAATGGAATATTGCTCAACCATTAAAAAGAATGAAATCCTGCCATTTGCAACAACATGAATGGACCTACAAGCTATAATGCTAAATGAAATAAGACAGAGAAAGACAAATACCATATGATTTCACTCACATGTGGAAGTTAAGAAATAAAACAAATTGACAAACAAATGAACAAAAGACAAATGACAAAACAGACTCTTAATACAGAGAACTAACTGGTGGCTTCCAGTGGAGAGGTGGATGGGGGGATAGGTGAAATAGATGAGGGGATTAAGGGTATACTTATTGTGATGAGCTCTGAGTAATGTATAGAATTGTTGAATCATTTTATTGTACACCTGAAACTAACACTGTATGTCAGTTACACTTCAATAAAAATGAGGGGAATCTAAAGTCTCATGGTAGTGAATATGTTAGAATTGTTTTTTTGAGACCAAAGAATCCACCAGATACTAGAAGGTCTCAGAGAACACTACCTTTATTTAATCAATAATGAATGAATTAATGTGGCAGAATATTTGAGAAGCTTTGTGGTGGCTGCATCCTATAACCCAGAATGAGATGACACCTTGTAATAGATCACATTAGTTCAACAGGAGTCCTAGAATTGTGGATAAATGAAGGCACTTAAATTACTTAATGTCAGAGGCAAGGTGAGTATAATTGCCATCATTGGACCAAGCATGAAATGAAAACCAAAGATCCATTAATAAGCATGGTACAAGATGAGCGGATAGTCAACAAGGGTAAGCTTAATTATAGAACCAAAACCTAGTGAATGGAAGTTCCATCTCTTTCCAACTTTTGGTCAGTTCTGAATCATGCACATGAATTAAAAGGGAGTTTGACTTTCCTTAAAAATGAACCTTATAATACCACCACAAGTTAGTATTCTCCCAATCCTTCTCCACATGTACTTGCTGTTATTTCTCAGACGAACTGTACATACTAGGGCAGAGAGAGTACTCACATCTTTTGAAAGTCTTTGCATACAATGTACAAAACGACTCTACTCCACCATATGAAACACTATGGTGACCACCAAATTAGACTGGTAAAGTATGAATAATAAAAGTATATTGCCAAAATTTGTCTGACAGAGAATCCAATCAATCTGTAGCTCCATTCTCTCTCTCTCTCTCTTTTAAGATTTTATTTATTTATTTGAGAGAAAGAATGTGAGAGAGAGAGAGAGAGAGCGAGCTCATGAGCAGGGGGCAGGGGTAGAAGGAGAAGCAGACTCCACACTGAGCAGAGAACCTAATGAGGCACTTGATCCCAGTACCCTGGGATCATGACCTAAGCCAAAGGCAGACGCTTAACAGACTGAGCCACCCAGGCACCCCTGCAGCTCCATTCTATGGTTATTTATCTGTGTTCTAAATATGGAATTGAAATAGATATACTTTGCAGGTGGCAGAACCCTTGCTTTGGTTCCCTGACATATAGAAAAAGAAACATTGGGAGCAATTAGGTGGAAATGCCTGAAACTGGTTTCTCCTCAGCCAAGAGAAGCTACACTACATATGGGGTGGCATTGCAGAGATTAGAGCCACATTCAACAGCTTGGATACAGAGTGGTGGTTTCCAGAATATCCCTGTTCATTTTATTGCATGGCCTCTGCAACAATAGATAGATCGTAATAGGCTAAGAAGGACAATTATGACGTTAATTAAGTGGCAGCCTTAATGATGACTATCACACTGGCTGTGATTTCTTTGTGGAAACAGATAAACAAAACCTCTGGCTCTTTTCATGTGGCTATTGATTGGACAAAATACCCCCCATCTGATCCATGTAAAGAAACATCCATGCAAAAGCCCAGAGAACTTTTTAAGTCCTTGGAATGAAGATGTGAGGGGAGACCATCAAGAGGAGGTAACAGATGCTTGATCCAGGAACCCAACCCAAGCACCTGGAGGCTCTTTACTCTCTCCCCTGTCCTTGGAAATTGTTCCACTTGCCTTCTCAGCTCCCAGAAGCTGACTTAAGGGCATAGCCTTTGGATGATGATGTGAGGTAGAGGTCCTCTAGAAAGTATATGTGACTGAATCCAGTTAAGGCCTCTATATAAATTTTTAAGATTTGGCGGGCATGCCCGAGATGGACTTTTCTTGTGACTGCCCCAGACAAGCCTCTTGTGTAAGTTCCCTTGCTTATGAAAACTGCCACCTACCCAATCTGGAGTGGTCTGCCTCTTTCTTCAGACTCTCCTTGCCTTCTGCATAAAGAAGCTGGTTTGGATTACACCCAGGAGGCTCCCATGTTTGCAAAGCAAAAAAAGAGGGGGGTCCTCATCTACCTAGGACACTAATGGAAGCAAAAAGAAAAATTTCCACATCTGATATATTTTGGCTAGATTAAACCACTTTGGATATCTCATCAAGATAGAAGAATAATGGAACCCATATATATTGACATCACCTATCTGATTCATTGCCAAGATTCAGTATCTACTTTGGATTCTAAAGGAATAAATGAAAAAACAAGTAATATAAAAAATACAAAGTGAAGTTATGAAAAGGGATGCAACCTTGTAAATAGATAAAGAAAAATAAAACTAACCAACAATTGTTACTGGATTTGTAGCAGTCTGCTTTTCAGCATCTATTAAAATTTCATACTATAATGAAAGCAAGTAGAGCCCAAAGGAAGTTGTAACACACAGTATAAATTAAGAAATTTGTCTCCATGTTGAACATGGAGCCTTCTGTTCAGCCGACAACTAGCATTCATTAAACAGTGAAGGGCATCACACTGCACAGGAAAGGTAGTGTTATTCATGAAGGATTCCCAAACCAAGTGAACTGTCATTTTACACGTTACCTTGTTAGTAAGGAAGTCCATTTATATTATCTGCTTGACTAAGTTAGGCCAGATGCTGAGAGAGTGAGTTTGGTACATATCCAGAATCATAAGATAATCTTCTGAGCCCCAAACAAAAAAATAACAACTGTTTGCCAAAGAGTAACATCTGGGGTGTCTCATAGCACAATCCCCATAACAGTGAAAATGGGTACAACGTCCAATTTTCATCTGTTATATGTGCTAATTCTGCAAATACATGTGGCCTCATTTGCTACTTCAAATAAAAGTACCAGAGCATGTGTTCAGGGAAACCCCATATCCAAAGATGATAACGGGGCTCCTTGGAGCCAGATCTTATGCTCTTTCAATAAATATTATTTCTGCTCTAGAGAGTCTTTTATCATCAGAATTTGAAGATTTTGCTTTGCTAAGAAATTCTTCATAAGAATTATGTCCTTTAGAATCATCCAATTCTGACCACAGAAGGACTGTTCAAAGTAATATTCTGATTATCTTTAAATAAATAAAATTTTATAACATTTTTCTCTATGAATAAAGACAGTTTGGATAACTTCAACCCTTTTCCATCTTTCCTAGTTGCTTGTTCTTTTTATTCCTTCCTTAGGCTTCACTAACAACTCTCAGATCCCTCCTTTCACTACAACCATACGAACACTTGGCCCCTCTTTCTCAACAGAGGTCACGAAGTAAATCTCAAGACTAACGAGATATATTGAAGCTATTCAATTAATACTTACACATGTTTTTACATTTGCTTATTTTTGTTGTCATTAATCATGTCATAGTACTGTGATTAAAGCCATCCCTCCAATAGCTCCATTACTGGTCCTCCTCACTACCAATGATCTCATCTCTACTCCATCTTAACTACCATTCAATAGATTGCATCCCAACTGTATCACTTCCATCTCTGTTAAGGAGCCTCCTCGGATTCTTTGAAAACAATTTTGGGGACAGCTTATCTCATAGTCTATTTTGTTGGACCAAGCCCCAAATACCTTTCAATTCTGGGAAGATATAGCCATTTTTATGAAACACAGAATAAAAAAAAAAAAAAGCATAAACAGAGATAATTCATGATCGTTTATTGAATACTTAAGCCAAGCTTTGTACATTAAGTGCAGAAGGATACCCCTGCAATACAGTGTTTGTAGACAGTATTTTTGCTTTGTTTTTACTATTTTTTTTGTAGTGTGCAGTCAAATACTGTTTTCTAAAGTTACTTAGATCACCTACTTTCTTCCTCATACACTCCAGTGTTATGGGATCCATTTGTGATGCAGTTAGATACATTTCTCACAGCCTAGTTTATTTTTATTGTGTTTGTTGCTGTTTGCATATACTAAAAATTACTCTGTGGGGTATAGTTCTATGGTCTTCGACAAATAGAATCCTTTATCACCACCATATTCACTTCGACAATAATCTCATCATAAAGACTATGTCTTTATAAACAACTCTATTCCCCATTCCTAAACTTTTTCAGTGTTTTAAAGACGCTTCATCACTGTCGTTTAGCTTGTATTATTTCTCATGAGAAATATTCCCTCATTTGCATCTTAGTTTCTCTGTACACAGCATCTTTTTTCTGTGTGCTTTAAGATTTTCTTTTCATTGCTGCTTTTGATTATGACATGAGATGGTATAGTTTTCTTCATATTGCTTGTGCTTGGGGTTTATTGAGGTCCTTGGATATATGCATTTATAATTTCCATCATGTTTGTGAGTTTACTGGCCATTATTTATGGCCAGCCTCCTAGGTTTCTATTGATATACCCTCAAAATCATTAATATAGTCACCTATAATATCTGATATGGCATTTATCCTATTCAGAGTTTTTTATTCTCAGATATTAGAGTTTTCATGGGTAGTAGTTTGATTTTGATCTTTGAGAAATATCTTCCATATCTTTACTTTTTAATCTGATTTTGAAAACTATTTTTAATGACTTTTTCTGATAATTTAGACATCTGTATTACTTCTGAGTCTTGATTGGTTGATTTTTCTCTTCATTTTGGGTTGTCTTTTCCCACCTCTTTGCATTCCTGGTCATCTTTGAAGGAGCCCTTGCATTACGAATTTTATTTTGTTACATGCTGCATAATTTTTTATTCCAAAATTCTTTTTAAGCTCTGTTCTGAGGTGTAGTTAAGTTTCTTGGGAATGGTTTGTTCTTTTGTGTCTTCCTTTTATGATTTGTTATGTGAGTCTGGAGCAGTGGTCATTCTAGGGCTTATTACCCACATCTGAATCAAGACCCTCCCTAACACTCTGTTCAATATTCCATGATTTAATGATTTTTTTTTTCCAGTTTAGCTGTAATGAAAGGACACTGTTCATAGCCTTGTTTGAACATCAGGTACTGTTCTCCTATTTTGTTATTATTAGATAGTTATATTCCTGTCGGAATTTTCCTCAGATGCGTGTGCTTACTAAATGCTTGTGTAATACCTCAGGAGAGCTCCCTGCAAGTCTCTTGGATTCTCCTTCCATGATTGTCTCTCCTCTCTGTTACTCTGTCCTGTGAATTCTGGTATCTTTGATCTCTCCAGACCCTCAGCTCTACCTCTTCAACCTTAGGAACATGCTGGGCTCAACCTCAGTTTCCACTCCCTGAACTGTGATCAGGAAACTTTCAGTGCAGTGAGTTGGGCAATGATCGGGTTTACCTTGTTTGTTTCCCACCTCCCTTTTCTTCATTGTGTAATATCCGGTGTTTTAAAAATAATTATTTCATTTTTTTTTCTATTCTTTTGCTGTTTTGTTTGCTGTTGTTGTTTTAGGCAAGGTAAATCTGGTTCTTCGTATTCCATCTTGGACAAAAGAAACATTTTCTGGTCATACTTGAGACAAAACAAAATAAGGAATCCATTTTTGCCCATGGGCAGGGTATTCTTGATTTTAATTTAATCTCTTACTATTTGGGTCATTCAGCATCTCCTGAGGGAAAATTCTAGGCCTTCTGCTATTTTTTTTTTTACATAATACATACAAGAAGCTCTGGCTGTTGGAGGAGGCTGGCCACTTGAAGGAAGAAGGACCTTAAGAGGCATAAACCAAATCCCCAGTTAGTCATAGACTTAGTGCTAACCCTAAACGATTTAAAATAGAAAAAGTGTGGAATATTATTTATACATTCATCATATTTTCCATATGGAGGGCCCTCCATCACGATAGAACTCCTTGCCATTCTCTCCAGCTCAGTCTTTTCCTCAATGCTCAAAGGGTCATTATTTCATTGATAAGTTTAGATGCTAGGACTCAAACCTCTTTTCTCCTATTCTTTTCCTAATAGCTTATCTTTGGAGCATACCCATACTTTTGAATCCCCTATGATGTAAGCTTTAAAAGGACATCTCTCTGTCTTATATTTTTTCTGAGTTTTCATTACATGATGTATTATTCAAGTCCCAGGAGCAAATCTCCTAAAGAAAAACCAGCCAACCAACAAACCAAATTGTCTACATAATTCTCTACCTGTATGTTGCTTTATTTTATTGATTTTTTTCCTCAATGCACTTTAAAAATTTGTATAAATAGAGAAGCAATGTTCTGGGCAGGCAGAAAGGTCTGTGAATAGGGAAGTTGGGTGGAAAAAGTAGGGAAAGGGAATTAACTCAGTCTTTTTCTAACCATTCATTTCTCTAGTGACTCTTGGTAGAGGATTTCAAAATCTGAGCCTTTGGGACATAGAGACAAGAGGCTGTAGTTGGTAATCGGGAGTTGACCAAATTTTAGAATGGAGTCACATTTTAAAAATTGATTTTAATGCCTGTTCTGAGATTTTTCCTCATTTCAAAGAGCCTGGGGACACTCAATGAGTATAACCATTTTGTAAAACAGGCAATAAGGAATTCCTACATCCATCCACTCATGGTTATCAAGAGAGCATTCAAAACTTTGAGTTAGAGCATACAGATGCAGACAATGTTTGGAAATCCAAATAGGAATGAAGAGAAATGCGAGAGCAGCTTCCAAGACACTGTGCTCATATTGAGAGACAAAGATTTAGTTGCCAGCAAGAATAAGGAAGAGCACTGTGACAGTGGTATTCACCAAACTTCTCATTTCCTCCCTCATTTCTCTTAGCCTCTCTGGCAATTAGATTGGGGTCATGTAGCTAGTTCTGGCCAATGACACATGAAGAAAAGTGATTTGACACTTCCTAGCTAAGTAAGCCAGTGTGAAAACTCGTGCATGGTTCTCCCAGTTTATTTTCCAAGTCTATGCCAGGAGAAAGCTGCTTATTCCATAATCACCCACCCAAAGGTGCTGGTGCTGCTAACTTCCTGGGGATCTGAGTGTTCTGCGGACTAATACCACCTCACCCATGTGAAACCTGCTGTAGCATGGCAGAGTGAACTTTCATAGTGTTGAGCCACTGATATTTTTACTTGTTTTCTTCCACAACATAAATAAGTCATTATAACAGAGTCCCCCAAACCTACAGAGACCGAGGGTGCCAAACAGATGACTAGCAAAGGAGTGTGATTGGAAAAATGATAATGATAAAGCTAACAAAACTTGTATATAAGGTCAGGGTTGAACTTAATATTGCATCCCAGAATTCAAGATGCAAGCTGTGTGCATATTTCCTGTCTATACTCGAAATCATTTTAATCAGAAATATCAAATTAGGGACCTAAATGCAGGGTAGGAATATACCAACTGAGTTTTCCAAAGCTGGTCAAGAAGAATACTGCACTACAATATCAATAATATATATTAACCAGAATATACGTACTAGAGAAATATAGTCAATAAGACTGTAGTAATGTTGTATGGTGACAAATGGTAACTACACTTACTGTGGTGCTTGCATGATGTTATAGAACTGTTGAATCACTATGTCGTACAATGAAACTAATATAACATTGCATGTCGTTAACTGATTTCAATTAAAAAAATTAAAATATATTTGGAGAATGTATGTTAAAAAAAAAAAAGAAGGAAGGCCTTTTTTTTTAGTACAAGTAGGCTCCATGCCCAGCACAAGCCCAACACGAAGCCTGCACTCACAATTCTGAGACCGAGACCTGAGCTTAAATCAAGAGTTTGACGTGCAACTAACTGAGCCACCCAGGTGACCCTGGAAGGTCCATTTTTATGACACATTTTGGAATAAACTTGATTTTGCTGAAACTTTAATGTGCATACCTTTCTTAGATCAAATATTGCTTCTGTTGTAACTCACTTAAGCTAAACTTCTAAACAATTCATGACCATTTTCTTCTTGCAAGACCTGTGATGCTTCCATCCCCAGCTGTCCTAAAAAACTAGGGGTGCAGTGCTATGTTTATTTGCTTTTTCTTAACCTGTGGTATCGGAGGACACTAACCTTGTCTGTTTTTACTTCTCTTTGAGGAAAAAAATGGGTTGAATACTGGAATTTTAATGAGCTCATTTGATTACAAGTACCTTGGACTAGTTACATTTCTATTACCTTTAAACAATGTTTAAAGTTCTCTTTCAGATTAATTATAAAATTAACCAATAATTGGTAGAAAAAATGTAGTATGGGTAACTAGAACTCTTTGTAGTAACGGATCTCACAAAGCAGACAGTGCTAAAACAATAATTCACAACTATTAATTGCCTTAGAGAATACAGTAGTTATTACGTAGGAGAGGAAACTACCCAAGGATTAAAAGAATCAAAAGAGATAAAACTTTCTGGAAACATGTTTCCTATCACTACAAATGAACAAAAGAGAAAATAAGCATTCAAATAGCTAATTTTCTCCATCCCTATCTCTACCTGGGTATTCTCCTCCCTTCCTAACTCCTACTTAAATAGTTACCTGAAAGAACCTTACCTGAGTACAGGAGACTAGTTAACACCCTAGCATCGGACTTGCACTTTCATCCCTCTCTGGTTCACTCACATGAAGTCTAGGGTTTTTGTTAGTAATAAAGCAATACTACTATTTAAGATACAGTGGCTGTAGACCTAAGGCAGAGATCGATCCCTAGGTCAGAGACACAGGCCAAGGGCACCGGTGTTCAATGCCAGGATCAGGCTTCCCACTGCCATTATAATCAGTGCAACTGGCAACACTGCAAAACACATCCTGCTTACTACCTTTTTTTTTTTTTTAAGAATTTATTTATTTATTCGAGATAGAGAGTGAGAGAGTGCACGAGAGGTGAGAGGGTCCGAGGGAGAAGCAGACTCCCAGCTGAGCAGGGAGCCCCATGCAGGACTCAATCCCGGGATTAGGGAATCATAACCTGAGCCAAAGGCAGTTGCTTAACCAACTGAGCCACACAGGTGCCCCTACCGGTTTTTTGTTTTTTGTTTTTTTAACATCATGTGCAGTTGTGGATAAGTACTTTAGCTCATCCCATAAATGTTTCAGTTTCTCTACACATTCCTATTGTGAAATCCTTGCCACAGCACATAATTGTGGACTTCTGGAATAAAGCAAACAAATAATTTAAATGATAGGCACTAATAATGTTGGATCCACTGTTTCCTGCCAGTCCACCCTGATCCCAAGCTATACAGATACCTCAGCTCATTCTTCCCTTTTAATCAGTTCTAGAAAGGCATTAATTCCCTCCTACACACAGAGCTGTATAAGCCTACACTATTGGCCTACCTAATGTAGCCAGCTTCCTAATGGCTTCAATGACCACAGTTCAGGCGCAAATTCAGTAAAAGTTTCCATATAACCTAAAATGTGTGTATATTGAGCAAAAATATTACATCTTACAGCTTTTGTTCTGTTTCACTGTTTTAAATTTTAAATACAAATAAAACCTCTGAGTGATTGTTCTGGGTGATGGAATTGGCATATCAGTTTCTTTCTGTCTTGAAAGTCATTTTTTTTTATTTCAAACCTACTAATTAAATTCAGTGAAATGTACTACAGCAGCTGAAGATATAAAGTGTATTAGAATCTGAAATAATTCCAAATGTGCTCTGGAAATGAATGCAGGTAGCTGAATCTGAGCATGTCAGGGACTGAATATATGTCTAACTATGAATTCTCCATGTTACCTTTCACGTAGGATGCAATGTTTCTTAGGAGGTAACATGTGGAAGTAAGTATAAAAAATAAGTGAAATATAAAACAATAATAAATAAGAATTTAACAAACTACTTCGATATTATATAGATACCACTAAAATTCGATAGTAACTGTAGCAATTGTCTTTGCAATTTGAATAAAAAATATTTTTTCCAGGGAGCAGTATTTTCTCACGGATGTTATTTAGAATTTCCAGTTCCTAAAAAGAAAAAAGAAAAAAAAAAAAGAAAAGAAAAAAAAAGAAAAGTAAAAAATTTCCAGTTCATGGTCATAATAAAAAGCAAAGTGACTTATAGTTGATTTGACTATTCTCAAACTCTCCACAGACAAGGGACCATCTCTTTGCACTAAGATAGGCTGCTCTGACTGCCTTGCTGTTCGTTGTTGGGCTTAATGCAGAGCTGAAATCAGCCACAATGCCTGGCTGGCTACGATGTAACGATGTAATGATGTAACGCAGAGGAAGCAGGAGCAAAGAAGAGCGAAGGGTCTTCACCTCTGAGCATTGACCCACCCTCGCCCTCTCCTCTCTTTCACAGCAAAGTTTGGAATCATCTTTCATCTGCTGGTATGTGGATTGCTGGCCATTTCTGGCAGTTGGCACAAAACTTTTATGAAGTAAGAAAAAAATGCAATGCTGCTATTGGCTACACAACAATTAAACTTTTGAAAACAGCAGAAATGCCAGTGAAATTATAAATGTTTTTATATCGAAACTCAACTACAGCAAATACAAGCACCGACAATTTGAATTCTGAAGCTCCACATACTGCATTTTCCCTCCAATTTGGAATATTGGACAACTGAATTGTGCATGCAGGAATGCCTCTATGGTTTTGCTGACCGTAGACTTTAGGAGGGTGTCCAGCTGCCGGCTCACGAAGGATAAAATCTAGCTGACATGTTGGTTGGTGAGCTATGAACTCACGTACGTGACGGCATCTGCCCAGAGAAAATAGCTCATCTTTTTTTAAAGATTTATTTATTTTAGAGAAAGAGAGGGTGTGGGGGTGAAGGGGGAGAGGCAGAGGGAGAGGAAGAGAGAGAATCTCCAGCAGACTCCCCGCTGAGCGCAGAGCCAGACATAGGGCTTGATCCCAGGACCCTGAGACCATGACCTGAGCTGACACCACGTGAGGACGCTCCGACAGTCAAAAGACTGAGCACCGAGGTGCTTTAGAAGAAGCACATTTTGTGTGTTTTTTTCTTAAGGTGTATCACACTGTGCTGCATTTACACGGAGGGAGTACCATTTTCTGCTTCATACAGATATTCCCTTAATTGAATATTTGTAACTAAGAGAGTTTCACTTCTACTTTTTTCCAAATCAATTTTCTTAAAAATTCACCTAGTACTTTAAGATTTTTTTCAACTTTTTGTTTCCTATCTAAATCATATACATACATAGATAAAGAATCAAATAATACAGAAGGTTTCTTCCGTATCCTTACAATTCTGGAGAATTTAAATCACTGTAGTTTTTTTTTTTTCTTTCTTTCTTTGGTTTTGTTTTTTGACACTTCTAATAAGTAACATCATATCAATAATATTTTTTTTCACATTTGCCACTACTCAAAGATGAAAATGACTTTCCAGCATCACTATTTGGATATTTTTGTAAATTTTTTTGCTGTCTCTTGAGTATCTAACCTTCTCCCTATTAAGTGAAAGACATCTATCCAACATAAAGAAGATAAGGATTTCTTGCAGAAAAAATAGCAAAGAGAAAGAATAAGGTAAAAGTCATCCCCTACCTGCCAAACAGGATTATCTAAAAAGACTATCATCTTGAGATCCATGCAATTGTCTTAAAAAACATTCTAAATTTATTTAATATTTTTCTTGTTCTACCTTTGCATTCTTTCTT